>NC_063194.1:9762995-10062995 GCF_017589495.1 Alosa alosa
AGGACGCTGAGCACACGCCGTACCGTATCAGCAGACGCTGATACCAAGCACTCGCCCGCCCCTGGCCGCCTCTCGGCATCCAGCGTGAAGGGCAGGGGAGATGGGAGAGCAGGAGAGAGTGTCCTCTTGACAGAGGAGATCTCATTAACCAGCGGGCCATGCAGCGGGCTCGCTCAGTCGTCCTGGAGAGAGAGAGAGAGAGGGGACCCTCTGGAAACACTCCTGAGCCCACTCCAGTCCAGCCACGCAGACCTGGTCACACACCTCATCACAACTCATCTCAACGAGAGGTCTTGAAAGTGATACTCAGACATTTATTGTGTGCGCTCCAAATCTGTGCCTTATTATTAATGACCATAGACCTTTCCCTGTAGTTAAAAAAAACATGTCCTCATACACTTAAAATAGAAGCTAGAAGGTTACTAAATAGCAGTCCAAAGACAAAGCCATAAAAGGTAAGTAATGTAAAATATACAGATTGAATAGACAGCAGTGAGCAGTTATTGTACACTTTGTGGTAAAGCTTCACTATTCATCATTCAGCTCGAAAGACACTGTTGGAATGGCTGAAAAATTATATGCAATTGTACTTTTCCATGTTTGTACTAAGAGACACCTATCTGGTCAATGATAATCTGACCGCAAAAACGCTCCATCCAACTCTGAAGTGGTAGTCCTATGTTACAGTCCCATGTAATGATGTGTAATGTGATATTTTCATGTAAGTAAAGCGCAGGCACGGTCTGTGCTCAGTAGCTCATTAGTGTGGATGTGTTCCTCCTCTGCTCCTCCGTTCTGTGGTGTTTATTCGCTGTGTCAAACTCTCATCCATCATGTCTGACACAGCAAAGCAAGTTACACCGATACACCTTCACCATGTCCTTCACAAACTACTTTAACTCCCTTTCCTGCTTTCTGAAAGGGTTATGGTACCGTAAGTGCTGTGCTGACAAGGCTGTGTTGCCCTGTGTGTTGCTGTCATATGAAAGTATGCTGGCTGCAATGACATGAGACACTGAAGCTGCTAATCCTGCTAATCCTGCCAAAACCTTCATTACAGAGATCAACTGTTCACCTCCTGCGCAATATAACCACAACAATAACACTTCACCTGTCTATCATTAGAGGACTACAGACATTTTAGTTCACATCATTTCATTTGCACCCGAAAACAACTTGCCTGAATATGTTTACAAATACTGACCACCATCTCCCACTCATAGCAGTCACAATTATAATCCTTAGAATTTCTCACTAGAAGTCTGAGACTGTATTCCTGATACACTTCATTTGTGATTCACGTGTATTCACAAGTTAAAGTGCTTTCAATGCACTTGAAATCATGAGCCTGAAATGGCCATTTAAAGATGGCCGTTCTGCTCAATTAAACATCCCTTTCTATGTGGGTGATTCTGTGTCATTGCTTTAAAAAAATGCATTTGCTGCCAGGATGCACTCTCATAGCAGAGACAAAGAACATTCAATACAGAAGTCTTCAAAGAACATTCAATACCAAAGTCTTCATAGAACATTAAATCCCGAAAGCTTCCTAAGATTACCTTTTTCAATCGTCTTTACAGTTTTTTGCAAATCATCGAACCTCTACTCAGTGGCTGCAAGGTTTCACCGTTTATTATAGACCCTTGTGTATAAACAAATGTGCATTCCAAAATAATTTCCAGTGGCACGGAAAACATTGAGCTAATGGTAACTTGGGGATAAACAAACATTTTAAAAACAAGTTTTAAAGTCAACATTTTGTAGAGCAGTATGCTTAAGTCCAATTCATTTTCATTTAAAAGTATCTGCGTTAGTTTTGAACATTTCAACCGGAAAACCTCTAGGTCTAGGAACAGATTGAAAGGGTCTATAAACCAAACAACTCCTCCACTCATATCTTAAAGAAATCATTTCAACATGTGTGTAAGTGACCCCTCCACTAAAGAGCATAATCACATCAGTTAGAGCAGGTGACTTCTGACCGCCATAACATCTACTAATCCCACTGTCAACACCTGTAAAGGGCCTGATCTATGCCTCAGCAGTGCTCTACAGGGGAAGTGACACGCCCATGTGTTCCCAGGCCTAGCCCAGGGTCACAGGGGCATGTAGGGGGGTAGGAGAGGGGTAACAGCACTCTTAAAGTCTCCACTACATGACCTCAGGGAGGCAGTACCACTGGGACTACAGTACTGAACACACACACAGGCAACAGAGACGGACATGGGGCAACAAGTACAGGCACGTTACACAAGAGACGGAGCGGCAGAGGGGAAGAGAGACTCTTCCATCCGTCTGTTCGCTCATCCATCCATCCAGTCATGCAGAAAGACAACACTATCACAGCTGCGACTGCACTGAAGCAAGCAGGCAGCCAGGCAGGCTGCCTCTGTAAGATGATAAGTCCACGGTCGACCACAACTGCCTGCAGGGAAAGCTGTCAATGTTTACCACCCGGTTCAGTCACTGGGGCAAATTAATCTACACACAGACATTCAATCAGACCCAGATTAAGCAGGAACTCCAGTTTTGAGCCACAATGCACAACACAGCTGTAATCTGAGATAATCTTGTCAGTAAAACCGTCGACACTGCTTTCACACTACCATAAGCCACGGCAGAGTGAATATCTTGAACAAGCATATCGAACCGAAATCCATGCAGCCTAACGCATGCATGGTCTAAAAATACACTAATTAGCGCACAGCTAATAATGAGTGTCTCTCACATATGCCAAGAATGTGATAATTGCCAGCAACTAAAACAAGATTACTAACTCTGTAGATTTAATGTTTCACAAGTACACAAGTGTGTGACTGTTCTCATAAGATTACGTAAAAGCATGCCACACAGTACAGAAGTCATATCTTCTTCTTTCCAGTTTTCTTCTGCCTCACTTGAGCACCAGCCGTGGATCTGAATGACAGCACCCAGACAGATAGAAGCGAAGGCTCTCGCGTTAAGGGTGTGGAACGCCGGAATGTTCTCTGACACCTTATTCCGGCGAGACAGACATGCACCACCTCTCATCCCTCTCCCTGCTGCCATCAGAATGAACACCTGTTCAGTGGGCCTGCATTAGCATTTCTGACGGATAACTCCTCACTCACTCGGGCGCCTCTGGCTGAGATTTTAAATGTTTGTGCAAAGCCGGAAATTACAAAATGGATCATTACAAACACAACTTCAAAAGCGGGGGAAAAGATGGAATCCTCCAGTCCCCGCCTCCCTCCCTTCCACATTCACAGTGGGTTTGAGGTGGAGATGGAGGTGTGTGTGGTGTGGGGTGGGGTGTGTTTGGAGGTGACTCCACTCCCTCTACACACCAGGAGGAAGCCAATGTGACTGCATTCCTCAGTAACAAACCCTACCACCGTGCAGAAAGGTCTAACCCTCCAACAAAGAGGGTCAGTAAAACCCATTATCAGTGGCCCTGTCTGCTCCTCTATTAACGGGGTTATGTGTTTGATGGACACGACCTTTGCCCCCTGGCTGCTTGCACTGCAAGTCTGGGCGCAGACAGAGCCTCTGGCGAACTTAACAGGATTTTGGGAGGAGGGAGGAAGGGGGGGGTTCAAACAAATTGGCTTTTTTGTGGACATTGCACCTCCGTCAGGTTCCCATGCTCTGTCTTCCGCAGGAGTGGAGAGTCGTGTCATGACTTAACAGCAGAGGAGGGGGCAGGGCGCCTGGCTGAGAGTCAGGAATCAGCAGCATGGGCGACAAATCCTTTAATATAAGAACAGATAGGACAGAATTGCCACCCAGAGTGCTTCGAACAGAATCCCTGATAAGATCAAAATGAAAGCAGTCTAAGGACCCCTTTGATTTGTAGGGGTACAATTTTTTTCCAGTGAATGTCAGACAGAAAGGCAAACACGTTTGAAAAAGTCGGTGGTCACACCAGGCAGAGAGGGTTTCAAGCAAGGCGCCTCACCTTTGAGGCATTCAAAAGACCGTTTCACTGCCCACCGGCCCCTCAGATCTCCAGATAGCCGTTTGATTTCAGGCTGTCCTCTTGGGCCCCGGGGGAAGACACACACACACACACACACACACACACACACAAGCCTGATCCTATGATACAGCATGAGAAGGGACAGCTCGGACAGTCTGCGCTCCAGCATGCCTGCCTCTGCATATGCACTGAAGTGGCAGTGGAGCATTTGAAATCGGTGCTGTATGCTAGTGAGTAATGAGTGCTTATTTTTTGCAGTTTGAGTTTTTTGTTTTGCAGGCCAGAGCTTATTTTCTCAAGTGTATTTTGATGATGTTTCACAGACCAAAGCTTTTTTCTTACTACTAGAACCAACAATATGAGCCTTTGTCATTTCACAGTGTTATGTTTGGCAGTAACAAACAACATTCAGAGACGATCTTTGGGAAAATTGCTGGAAACAGCTCCCATATTGTTCTACAAATGCGGATTTAATGAACCAGACAACTAAACATTCTTATGAGAGTGCAACAGTAAGGTGGACCATCTCCGTACTTTTATGTAGTGAGTATTGCTGCCCCTAAAGCCTGGGAATGAGATGCCGGGCACATGTCAACCAGGATTACCAATACCCTTAACAGTAGGAGAGCATCAGCCCTCCTCATCTTGCACAGCGATGTACTTACGGAGATCAACCCCCTACTGGGGGTGGATGTGCCACATCATTTCATTAATTACTTTGAAGAAAGCCTGGCACAGTTAAGCTTTCTCTCTCTTTCAACTTCTTGGGAAGGAAGCTTTTCTTTAAACCCCTGTGATTTGGCAAGCTAACTGAGAGGTATCCCAAAATTAAAGATCTCAAGTAGGTCTGGAGCCAACTGACTCACTGCAAATGCATGGCCTTGCAACAAAATCCCCAGAGAGAAGACAAACAACCCGTCCTACGGAAAAAGGGGAATATTTGCAGGGCTTGGAGCAGCAGAGGATTGCTTTCCCAGTGTTTAAATAATGAATAGCCACAGATAACCTGCACTCTGTGTCCTCCAGGCTCAACGCATTCAAGTGATTCACATTCTCATTCTACTCGTGGGCTCATAGTGACCGTAATACTACTATTTTTTGACCTGGAATATATGTAGCTATCACACAGAATCCAAGCTCTGAACAATTTTCCAGAACTTTAAAACAGAATGCTAGCTACAAGTGTTATTGTTGACATTCAAATTCCTGATCCATATGAAAATTATTTAGGATAATTGCAACACAAATAAAGCTAGAATATGCACAGACTGCTCTTTTTTCTGATTTGATGTGAATATGCAATATTTTTAAATGGTTACCCATTCCACAACTATTTGGTTGGGTTTTTTTTGGCAACTCTTGCATGTTATTTGTTTTCATGGTACTGTGGTAATAATGTGTTACGGGAAGTAGCACCAGACGGCAAAGGCAGTTATGTCCCCCTGACTGTCTGTGATACAAGAAAAACAAACACACACACACACACACATACACAGCTCAGCCAATGTGGTTACACCAGCCGATCCAACAGGGAAGTCAACAAATGAAATTTCAGCTGAAGCCCCCAAGCCTTTCCCTTCGAAACCTTCCTCGCCACCATTTTTTCATCAGACCACGGGCAACGCGGAGGGAACAGACACAGGGAGGGAGACGGCTCATCCCAAACCCCTCACGTTCCTGCATGAATCATTGGTCTGACCGTTTGCAATAAGAGCCCTGCCGACTCAGCCCTCTGGGCTGTCTGTGGTCGTCCATGTGGCAGAACAGGGCCTGGACAGATGCCTCCTACCTCCTGATATCTCATTGAGGTCCACAGTAGGGCCATACTCCCTGCGGCCCTGGGGCTGAACGTCCTCGCTCTCCGGCTCTCGCTGTTTACCTGTGGTAAATAAAAACAACAAAACAAAGCACCTCATGGCACAACTGGTCTCAGCACATTGGTTTTATACATGTACATGTGTCCTTTTTCTCCCATTTAGTAACAATATATTAATAATAAAACAGAGCGAAAATAATACCACCCCCCCCCCAAAACATTAAGCTGAAAATGAGTAACATCATAATGCTTTATTAATGCATGTATAAATAGTTATATATACTAATGTCAATAATTATGAGGCTTTATGAATAGTGTATAACCCTTTATGAATGCATTTATAATGCGTTATGAATACTTGGATCATAGAAAGTGTTACTGATTTCTTCTATGCACACAAAAGGCTTATTTCTCTCACATTTTGTTCACAAATTATTAAAAAGCATGTTGATTAAAAAGCATGATTATAGCAGAGATGTCCATTAAACTGGTCACAATAAAAGGCCACTCTAAAATGTCTCAGTGTAAAAAAATAAATTTGTGTGTGTGTGTGTGTGTGTGTGTGTGTGTGTGTGTGTGTTGTTTACTAACTTCGCAGATTTGCATAAAACTGCACAAAGGCATAACAACAGGAAAAGTGGTGTATTTACCTGGATATTTCCCTTGAAGCGCTTTGCTTTGCTTCCTCCCACTCATGGCAAAAACTCTGACCACATACTGCTTCCCAGGACTGATATCACTCAGCACTACTCTATTCTCTCCTTTGGGCACAAACAGCTCGTTCTCCTCTCCACCTGTGAGAGCAGGAAGGCTGAGGAATTAGCATGCATATCAGTGGAGCCTTTCTCCATTACTTCGAACAAACCTAACAAATCGTCCAACACCAGCAAGGTCAAGCACACAGATTATCATTGAGGGAAGGGAGTCTGTGGGAGTCTGCCTGTCCTAATGGAGAAAGATGAAAGAGAATCACACGCATGCTACAGTACGGGTGCTGCTGACCAGAGACCAGGAGACATGACGGGAGGCCTGAAGGTGACGAATACAAATGTCAGGCAAGTGCAAGTCATTATCAGTGTATGTTGCTGTCAGTTTACACAAATCCCGAGGGACATTGATGTTACCGGAGGCTGGATTATCTAGTGAGCTAAGTGATCTTCAGTCTGCGGACATTTCCTTATTCTCTACTTTTGAGCTCTGACCCCCCAAATGTATTTCTCAGCATACTGTATATGCAAAGCTAGAGTTAGACCTTTGGCTCACAAAGTTACTTATCCACTGTACTCTATCTATGTACCTTTAGAGATGGCATGGCCACATTTACATAGGTTTGGTTTAGGGTTTTGGAGCCTGTGTTTAAGTAATACTTAGACCTGGCAACGAATTCTCATTTTTCCAGAACGGGCCTGAGTATCCATTCCACATATTTTTCTGTGCTAAGCCGAGTACAAGTTATGGATGGCAAAGCAGGGAGACACATTTCCCTGCTGGGACCCTGTCCACACAAGTAGTAGAGTGTAGAAAATCACCCCACGAGCATATCGTCTTACATTAGCCGCTTAGCAGGCTGCCAGCTCGACTTAACTTCATCCTAATGGTTTATCCCAACACAAAGCCCAAAGTATGAGCAGTTCACTCAGATACTTCTCCCAGAGCCCTCAGGGGAACACTGGTGTGTTTCACCTTTCAGATTACTGGCTAATCAGACTTATTTAAATCTGGCAGTGCATGAAGATCAATCAGAAGTTGGAGGGGTGGGGTGATGGGGGTCTGCGGAGAAGACTGCCTGATCAGCAACACTAAGGGGCTTTGTGTGTTGGGGAGGACAGTTAACAGCAAGAAGTCGGTTGTTGAAGTAAGGATCTACATGTAGGGTGATGAGTCTGCAGATTGTGGCACATGGGGAAATAAATGGGGGAAAGTGCTGGGGACAGCAGAGTGCCACACCAGGGCACCATCAGAACAGTAGGATAGGAAAATGGCCCTGATGTCTCTAAGGCACAGAGGCCCACTGAAAATGATCTGTGTGTGTGTGCAAGTGAGAGAGCGTGGCTTTTGATCCTGAAAAGTATGTATGGCAACCATTCATGAAATTGGTCTTCGGTTCAATGAAAAAAAAAACCAACACACTTGGCTTTAGAGTTGAAGGGCTTTGACGAGAACGAGACCATGAAGTTTGCATTTTAATGTAATCGGGTACTTTGGCCGAGCGTTTTTCGCTGACAATGGGAGGAGTCCTTCCCTGGAAAAGGCTTGCTGCTGTCAAAGAGCGGGAGACCTGCGACTGTCTGCACAAAAATACTCCACAGTAGGATGCGATGTACGTTTTCATTTATGACATCTCTTATCTGCCAGGTTTGTTGTGTGTTTTGGCCTGAGCTCAGCGAACAGGGAACAGTGGAGTGCTCATATCTGACAGCAACCTCCAGCGAATGCAGGCAGGGTTCTGGAACGCCTCCCTGGCCAAAACAAGTCCTACTCTGGCTGCAGGCGAGCAGAAATGATGACTGTGTCCAAAAACTCCCACAAGCACCTGTCCCTCTCCATGCCCTTGAGATACCCTGTCACAGCTCTTTAAATCCGATGTTTAGAAGATCATTTTGTCTTAAGGGTATTTTTGCTTTTCGGCAGATTCAGTACATAAGTCAGTGGCACACCACAAAGAACTATGTCTATGTAAACTATGTATTGACCAGTATTCAGCAGACGCCCTTATCCAAAGGGACATGGACTGATAATGGCAGGTTCAGGAATGGAACCCATGTGGACTGATTGTCGGGCGCTGACAATCCCACCGCTCCACCACACTTCTGTTTCCCTCTCTTTGTGTGTCTTCATCCCTCCATCTTGTTCAGTGGAGACTCATCTCATGGCTTCAATGGCTTCTCACCTCATGCGACATCCTAACGTCCCACGCAAACCAACGTAACTGTGTTGTGTTTGGCCAACCATGTGGCTCAGCCCCTCACCTGCCCAGACTCGAACCTGCAACTTGCATTGCAAGTCACATGCTGAAGAATTCAATCAGGGAAAACAACACAAACTGTATCTAAATGATAGATCACAGCACAAATCTTACCTCGAACATTGTCATATACAAATCGATAGCCATCATAATCCCCCTTTGGTTCTTTCCATGTTACGGTTAATCCTCCAGAAGGAAGCAGTTTGAAGCGGAGTCTGCGTGGAGCTGGGACTGTAAGAAATCAAGGGAAATAACTCAATAATAACACAGATTATTCATCTTCAATAGTGTTCCCAATAGAGTTATCAAACCGCATAGCTTCCAAAAGTCACTAAAAGCAGCTTGCAGCTAAATGGTTGAGTATGTACTTTTTACAACTTGGAGACATAGCAACTAACATTTCTCATCCCTCCAATGAAAACAGATTTAATGTCACTCTATATAGCTAAGAATAAGCATAACATAAACCAATGACTAATTAAAATACTAATATGCGTATCATCTTCTAAAATCCTTTTAGGATTATAATATCAATCAAAGTATATAAGTATCAAGGGGCCCTTGGTGTTAAGGGGAGATTCTAGTCATATTCTCTTCTTCATCACTGGGTTAAAAAAAGTAAATGGTAAAATGTAGGTTAATGACTGTCAAAATGCAGGTGCTTCATATTATGTTTCAGGTAGTATTTTACATTTTAATTATAATATGGCAGGGATTGCTGCATATCTACTTGGCATTTCCACCAAACAATGGAAATAAGTCACGGAGCACATGCATTGTAGATCTCTGCTGGAAAGAGCCTGCAGGAGAAGAGAATATGATACGGGTTCTTACCAGAAGAAGTTCCCCCATCTAAACCCCTAACTGGACCCCATCCCCAAGTGCTTGAAATCACCACATTAGTACTATCACCACACAGCAAATATCACTAAGAAGGCATACTTTCTGCCCTGCTTCCACACACTCAGAAAATGTCTCGTCTTGTGTTGAGATCATTTATTGAGAACCATATTGGTTCCTCTCTGAGTTCTAAAATAATCCCTCAAAACTGTGAAATACTGTGAATTAGAAACTGTGAAATTAGTTGCTAATGTTAAAGTCTATTACCAATTCTACATGCTTGTCTTAACACTGATACTATGTCAGGCAAGTTCAGGGCAGAAAGTAACATCACAAAAGTCCCCCCTTACAAAAAATAACTGCACTACTTCAAATGTTGTAAATGTTGTGAGTGTGTAAACTGCAGTTTTGGAGGAATTGTTTGCAGTTCAGCAGGATATATTTTTGTCCCATAACTGCAGTTATTTTTTGTAAGGGATAAGCTGTGGCTCATGTTGCACAGGTGAAGACAGTTGCAATATCAACAATAAAAACATCCTGCATGTAGCACAATAGAAGAACCAGTTTTAATTTTCAGATTTATGCAATCAGAAAATGTATTCAGAGGAGAATAAAATATATACCCCAACATAAGGGTTTAACAACTGTGCAACTGAAGCTTTTCTTCTTCTAAGAAAGTCCTTTTAACAAGACAAAGCCTAAAAGATCAAAAGAGGTTCTCCTAAAGAACTCAATGCAGAAATGTTTTTTTTGGAATACAAGGAGTAAAATAGTGCAGGAAAGAGATCTGACTTAGTATCCCAAGACCATATCCAGACATGTACCTAAATGAAGGCTATAAAGGATTTGAATTTTATGGAGAGAAAGATAACTACTGAAAACGGTACCAAGCTCACCAACCTGAAATATGGCAGAAGATTTATATTCTTTGTTGAGCAACACACCTCCCCTCTCCGTGGGGAGTCCAATCCAAATTCAGTCAGTGCTTGGAAAAATAGTGTCTGTGTTTGTGCAGGACATCTCACGCAACTCCTCTGCACAAACAGCCTTTACATTTCGTCACATTACTTCTGGTCAGCTGCAACTTGTTACATATAATCCTAGACGCCTGTTTGAGTGCCTATAAGCTTATGCTCTGCGAGGGTTAATTTCAAGTGCAGCTTGAATGACGGAATCTTAATGAGAATCATTAAAGTATCACCATGCAAAACACCAGCTGTTACAAAGCCTAGTGTAACAAATCATTGATCCAAATGTATTGGGAGTTGCTTGTTTATGATAAAAGTGAATTATGAGTTTATGAGTTCCAGATAGCACCAAGGCAACATGAGACAAGTTCAACAGCGCACCATTAGGACAAAGTACACTATCTAGATGGACAAGTGAGGCTGTGGAAACCTAGTCAGTGTGCAGGTAGCTACAGTATAACAGCTCAAATACCGCCTGAGCAAGGCCAGTGTATGTCATCTGAGTCGGTGCTTGTTTATTCACTTCTACTTTGTGCAATGTACAAAATGCATAATCCCATTGATGTAGAAGCCCCACATTATTGTCCAAATGTGCCAGAAAACGGGATTTGTCAACTGCTGCTCCATTCTGAATTCCACAGAAATCAAGCTTGTGGCACCCGGGATTCCCCAGGAAAAAAAACATCACTGTGCGTTATCCTCTACCTTTCCTGCCCCTCCCTTTTCTTCTCCTCCAATTAGCACTGATGGGACATGAAAGAGTGTCACAGCAGTCTGCGTGTGACAAGCACTGACTTGTAACTTAAAAGATAGAAGTTAGCGTGCGGTTCTGCACTATCTCCACTGTACATTAGTGCAACGCTAGCAGGGCGAAAAAAGTCTTTGCACTTTGATGTGGCTTGGCATCTTCCATTTGTGTGTCGGCAGATAGCACTTACTAAAACTCGGCCCTTTTATCAGCTCACTTCAGCTGCCTTACCTTACTGAAGCCTCCCTCACCCATTCAGACGCTTATCTCTTAAACTGACGCAGAAATCCCTCAAGGGGGAATTAAAATATTAATACAGTCTCTGGAGAGGCTGAGGGAAGGAAATGTGATAGAGCCTGACATGCCAACTGTCAGACGTCTTAGTCTCCTAGCCCTGAACTGACATGAAATACAACATGTTTCAAGAGTGGGAGACAAGACCCCACCCTCATCCACTGATACATTTCAATATTTCAATGAGCAGATTTATTAATTTGCGGTTAAACCATGTCTTATCAAGCATTAGGTTTAAATGAGACTAGGGATTGGGACATTATTTTTTTGTGTCAAGTATTGCTGTGTTTGGGGATATTTGTCTTTTTTCAATTTTGTTGACCTATTTTCTTTGTGTGGTCTGTTTCAAGATGTTGTTATTTTTCCATCCCTCTGAAATTATTTTTTAAACAATGCCATCTCAGAAATAGCCTCCATCAGCTGAGATGAGTTTTCTTGCATCAGCTTGTTACAAAGTGTTGTGAGAGACTTCCAGTCCTGACAGAAAAGTCTGGATGCCTGATTATTTCTGTCAGGAGCATTATATAAACAAATTCCAAAACCTCATTTGAATGCTAAAAAGGCACTTTTAGACAGTCAGACTTATTTACTTGCCTAATATTTGTGATAACAGGGACAATTGAATTCTGAATACTAAGCGAATCCCTACACCTGAAGAAAAAAACAAGTTATTGAGCTTTGTTTGAATTGTGCTTTGATATTGTACTAAATCCTCAGAAAGTGGCTAGCTCAGGTTATCTGCATTATTTAAAACATTGATAACTCCTGTCACAAGTTCAGTTCAGATTTTAGATTGGCTATGCAAAAGCAAACAACCAAATGAGCAAAGCAGCTGCCAAGTCAAGACCTAAAGAAAGAGCCAGGAAACAGCACTGAAAAAAAAAAAAAAAAATTAACTTTGCTTAAGTTTACAATTGCGCAACGGGACTACCTGAGGTGGCCGGGTTTAAGCGGAGGGGCTGGAGGTTAAGTGCTGTGACAGAGAAGCCCTGCTCCACACACAGCATGCACCTGCACCTGCCCGTGCAAACAGAGTCCCGTGGCCCTCGTCCAGACGACCCGCAGACCCACCCACTCCAGATGCTTCTGAAGCCGCCGTCGCCGAGCTCCTTTTCACTCGCAGGGGCCTGGAAGGAATGTGAGCTCCGTCCAAGCCGACCAACCAATTAAAGGTTTTTAAGTCTCCCTGAGGGATATTATTGTATGATCCCATAGGAGAACAGATTGTGTTGCTTTGTTTCCCTCCTTTGGAAGCACTGCAGTGCTGATCTAATCAGGACATCTAATTCCCTTGAATGCCCCAAATGAGAAACACTGTGATTGAACCCAACAAAATATTTCACCACAAAAAAAAAAAAAACCTGCCAAAATATCAGCTTCATTAATCAAGTGCAGATCAACCATCAGACTCAACCCTGGTTTAAACAAAGCAACAAAGAGAGCCATGCCTCAACCAAACATTTCAACTTTAGTGATGACACAAAGACCACAACACTCCTGTGGAATGGAAAAATACCAGCACAACCCATACAATGCTGGGACAAAAGCTGCACATCAGGAAACTATAGGGGGCAGAGTGAAAAAGAGCGCTATACCTTGACCCTGGGCAGGGCTGGGGGTACAGGCCAGCAGTGCCATGAAGACCAGCAGACACCAGCCCTCTGTCCTGAGTCTGACGCCCTGCATCCTGTCCTACGAGTGAGTGCCTGTGTGATGCTGCTGCCTGCACACCTAGAGAGACAGGAAGCCAGGGAGGAAGGGTGAGTTTGATCAAGCCACACACTAATCCTTGAAGGGGTGTGAGGGGATGGAGGAGGAGGGGTGAGGGGGTGCGGGGGTGCGGCGCGGTGGATGGGGGAGAGGTTGTCAGGAAGAGAAAAGAAGAGAGGAAGGGGGGAGGGGTATGCATTTTGTGTCAGGAACACACACACACACACAGACAGTGAGCAAACAGCAAAGGACTTTGTTGCAAGATGATAGACAGTTGCTGATGAGTACTTCCTCAGCTCAATTGTCAGGTTTGAGAATAACCACCTCTCCTCTCCTGGCTGTCACTTCATCACTGATTTTCCCTAGCCCTTCACTGATGGATGTGGCAGCTGCTAGCCTGAGTCTAGTTTCTGAATGAGAAGTGAACGTAAGGGTATGAGACTGACTGTTGAAAAGGTTATGTGATTGGCAAGAGTTCATTCACAAAGTGGCTGATCTCCAAAATGTGGTGAAATTATTTCTTACTTCTTTAAAACTGAGACTTGGGCTATGTTAGGATTATTTATATATTTCTGGTGCTACAGAGCAACATTTTTGATAATATGTGAAACACTTTTTTTCAGTGAACGGTTTACTTTTACAAAAGACTTGAGACACTTTCGAATCGAAATTAAACTGATGGCAAAATAATCAACTTCATGCAGATAAAGTTTATCTTTCATCGCAGGACACTATGTTCATTCAATTTAAACACAAAATAAGACGGGTCTTCATCAACGTTAGATAATAACTTAATGCCATCACAGCTGCAATGTGATTTATTTTCTATTCCTTTATGTTTAAACGGTGTATTATATGTCCAACAGTCAGAGTCGAATTCAGTTTTCTGAGAGTGCACCGGTCACATCCTGAGGTCACATTATTTTATCACAGTTGGATGGCGTTGCTGTCTGGTAGACTAAGTGGTGATGAGTTCGTTATGCCACTTTCTAATCTCCCACTTTGTAATATCTGACTCATTAATAATTTATGCAATCGAAAGAAATCTGCACACTACCTGTTCAGTCATTAATTTCAATGTCCTTGGTTTTCCCAGTGGATAATAACAACGCCGAGTCTTTTGAAGCACGCTCTTCCACACGCCCTTACTCTGTCCAGTTCTAAGATCCAAGTGGGTGCTCCGTCCTTTGCTATTCACCCATCCCCTTCAGAGTGCTCAGTTCATCCTCACACCGGTTAGGAGGAGGGGAAACTCAACCAATTATAACATAGGGCTCAACTCCGAAGAAATTCTAAAACCCCTACAGACATTCCGGAACTAAAGACGTTTAGTAGACCACCTGACCTTACTTGACGACAAAAGGTATTTCCATTTTGCTCGCTTATTTGGTTAGTGGATTGGCATTCCTCCCGAACTGACTTCCTGCGAGCGAATGCAGCGCCTCTCTCCATGGCACCTGCATTGTGGGTGCACTTACGAATCGAGCGCATGCACGCGCACATCTCTTCAAATAGCTCTTACTGTTCTCAAAAGCGACATGCGACAGCAATACAATGGTTATGATTATTTTTTTTTAAATGCATCCATTATTTTACAATATCATTTAGGCTACCTATGATTATTTACAATATTACATTTACAATAGGGTTATGTTTACAATAACACTGTACTTACAAATGCCAGTTAAAATTAGTTCTCTGAAAGAGTTATTTTGTATTTTTAGTGGAACAGGTAGGCTACAGGTAAAGTCTATGCTTTGGAGTTAAACCTTTTACTGCTGGTGAAAATTGGTTGGTGGGGATTGGGGCAGTTGGGTGTTGGGTAGGTCATTTTACATCAGATGAGATAGAAGTCTGAAGAGGTCTGCAATTTTCTACAGGGTCCTGCACCCTACTGAAAGGTCCAGAGAGTCCACAGAGATCGACATCATTAATTTCTGTGGCTGCATGGCTTTAAACCTTGGGCTGGGCTCATTTCTGAATGTCTGTGGCAGTATAATTCTTATCTTTCATTCAATTTTTCAACTAGAGCAATGAAATTTGTCCCTTCTGCTACAACATAGGCTACAATACACCCATGTCTGGGTTTGTTACGGAAATGATCTTCCCCTGCAAAGAAAACCTCAGAAATTCAAACTTTTGCCAGGTGCAAGGTAAGATCAAGAAATTACTAAAGGTGATCTGACCAATCAAACTCAAAGTCTTTGTTCATCTAGATATGTGGTAGGGGCACACAATGAAAATATATCATAGATGTATTGTATACATAGACATAACAATGTACTGTTGCCCGGTCAAATAACAAAAACAGCCCATATAAGAACCTGGTGAGGAGAATGTTCCTTGGAGTTCTGTGTTTAGCTGTGGTCTTTGTTCTGTGGCACTGGGAATGCAGTGGGCTATTTGTAATCCTGCATAATGCAACATTCTCCACTGGCACAAATGCCCAATTTTAATTAGCTTAGAGACACATTGATAGGCCATGATAGGCCAATTTGCCACTTTTTGATTTGTGTTTAATGAGAAAACAGTTTTGGATCACATTCAAATGAATTTTGATTGAATACGGTCATGTGAAGAATAGCTTAACACAACTGTTGTTTACTAGCCTCTGGGCTGTTTACTATGTTGTTTTGTGGTTCAGGTCAGCTTTTGATTATTAAAGTAAAGCTTTCACAATACATTATTGCCAAAGAAATCCCCAGAAGATGTCAGTTAATTTATTAGCAAACTGGTCTGCTGTATACTTGAAAGGTGTTTGCATGTTTTTTTAGGTATAGCTCCCTCGTTTTAGGGCCAAAACTTCATAATCCTTCTTAAAATTGTCATTTGAAATTATTTCTGTGTAATTGATTATATATACACTTATCCCCACAGAGCCCCAAACTCTTGCAGCACGAATACCACTGACCAGAGGTGTCTGAAGCCCCTCAGGGATGTTCTTTGATGGGCTGAGAAACTGCCCCCTGCCCCTGCTCACAACTGTGACTCAGCACTCTTCGGGTCCGATAGCCCCCATGAATAAATGCATTAATGTCTCCGGGTGACTCTGAGCTGCTCTTGAGTTCGCACACAGAGATCACCTTCTCTTCTGCAGCCTCTGCAGGATTTGGAAAGGAATCACAACAGGCTGGGATGTGGTTTTATGCTCAGACTTTTACGGGTCCGTATTTGAATGGGCAAAATGTATATTCCAAAGACAATAGCTAAACAAGTTTAATAAGCTACACAGCCTGCCTCTTCAATTAACAATTATCAAACCGTGAAATAGAATATAATATCTTAATTACATGTAAAAGTTATTAATTTTTGTAATGACATACTTGAAGGTTTCACTGTTTCTAATAACACAGCAACCCAAACATCACAAAATGAAAACAGTTTTACTTCCCATAGGTAACATTTGAGATTCTTTTGCATTATGCACATTGTTCATTATGGCTTACCTATTGCATCTAGTTATTCATCCAAAGACTGAGCAATGCTTCCTGATTTTGCCCTGCAGAATAAAAGTTTGATACACCTGTTGTTCATATATTTACTTCCTCCTTTCAAAGAGGAAATCTCCTTTGGCCACATTCCACAAGCTGAGGTCAGCAGTGTAGATTCCCTGAAGTCCCTGTCCCTTACCACTCATTATATCCTGTGAGAGAGTCACCTCTCAGTGGCTGGAGGCTCTCGGAACGACCCCCCTCCTCTCAGCTTTGCCTGTGAGGAGACAGCTGTTTCTGGGTAGGAGGACCAGGGCCGAGCCTCAGAACTCACCCTTCCCCATGCATTACTCTCGGACTAAATGACGGATCTTCCGCTAATCACAGTTGGGCTCCCCACTTCAGACACGGAAGGAACCTGACATTAGTCATAGTCTTCTAATTAGGCAGTGGACTTCAGTTGTGGGGGATCTCAGGCGTCCTGTATTTCTGTCACTATAAATTCTTATGGATGCAAAGTACTGAAAAAATGAACCACTGCAAATGAAAACACATTTAGGCTATACACAAGAGTGCTGGACAAACAAATGTGTGTGTGTGTGTGTGTGTGTGTATGTGTGTGTGTGTGTGTGTGTGTGTGTGTGCCGGCGTGCACATCCACCTGTCTACGGTCTTCTAATAGACTTCACCTCAACTAAGCTACAGGGCTTTAAAAGAAACAGATAACCCAAAAGCAGTCTTTTGAAAATAGGTGTCATAATAGGGTGTTTAAATAGGGTCATGTCCGTAAAAAGGGTCACCACCTTTAGACCTAATAAATCTGTCCCACGTCACCTACTTGAACTCTAACTATGGGGAGCCCACAGAAACAATTCACACAGCATTTGATAATTCTCTGTTTATGTTGTGTTGGTTTAATTTACTGACCTAGAAACCATACAGAGTTTCCCTCTGAATGCTTTATTCATTTTAGAAACATGATTACTCATTCGCAAATTAAGGTCACCTGAACAAAAACAGAAGGTCATTTCAAAAGAATGACTCAGTTCCATTACATTTACAGTCTTCCTTGTCAAATTACCATCTTTTCCACATTTTGCGTTCTAATCAGCTCCATTTTTGCATCTGCCATTCTTCTACAATTTAAAACATTTGTGGGCCAAAACAAAACTCTCTCTCTGACAACATACCCTCATTTCCGGGCTTGTGTGTTTGCCTTCTGAGGGACATGCTTCAGGGCCTTGTTGGGGGAGTGCTGACATCTGATAAGACCAATCCATCACTTGTCACCAAGTACCTGAGATCCCTTTGTGTAGTGATATGTCTGCGGTACTGTCTGGCAGAACAAAAGCCTGCTGTCTCTGATTGGATCTCTCACGGTATTGTTGAGTTCAGCCATCTAGAGACTATGAATTCGAGTGCAGGTATTTTCGCATATCTAGATCGGAATAATTGTGAGAGTATAACTTTCATAACTTAGTTTGCTGAATGTATTCCGATAATGTCAGATGTACTTAGATAGAATTCACTGCATTACAATTTTTTAGAGATTTTTTTATATAAAAAATATCTTTAAAAAATAGGTAAATCTCACTGGAACTTCTTGGACATTTTTCCCACAGACTTAATATAGTTATATCCAATATGAATAATGAATGTCACTTCTGAATAATGACATATGAATAATGAATGTCACTTCTGAAATCCTCCTCTGTGTGTACAGAGTCTATTGGGTAAAAGAAACATACTCTGGCATATGCCTTTGTGTTGTTAGTACTGGTGTCATAAACGTCTTGCCCACGTTTTCAAAGGGTGCACACCAACACTGCTGCTCAGCCCAGTACCTGCATGACTCCAAAAACTTTAATTTTACTGACCCGGTGCAAACTATAGTGTCATCTAAAGCATGCCTACTTATGTAGACAAATGTACAGGAACATCCATTTTCACAAACCATTTTCCTTTTATAATGCACTTGTTGGTAGAGAGAACTTCAACTCCAGGTGTAGCACATAATGAACATGCATCTGGATAAAAGTTTCTTGTTAAAGTTACATAAATTGCTTGTACTTGGACAAAAAGTGGGTCTATGCTTTTAGGCCCTATATTTTTCCACAGGGGTGCACAGGAAAGTCCAGGAATCCCTTTTACAAAAGCCATTCAAGCACTCAGGAGCACTTCTACTGTGTTGTGTAATAGACTCCATGCTGTTTTTACTTTCACCTTTCTACTTTATGGTGTGTGCATCCACCCGATGTGTATTTTGAGCAAATGCTCTGTTCCGATCTGTCAGTCATCCACATCTGTGCACAACGTTTTAATCTATAATCTATTTAGATCACCAGATTCATACTAGTCGTCACTTGATCTGCATTGCGATATGGAAGTCCTATACAATGTTTAAAGGATCACACATCATGCTTCTATAAATGTTTGAATATATCAAATGTAAAGGTTCTGCCAAAATTACATGGAAAAATGTCAAATGGCATATACTGTAGGGGCCCTGTCAGAAATGGCACGCCAGTCTGAAGAGAACCTGATGTTTGAGTCAGCCAAGTGCTGTGCTATCCTGCTCTCTTGTGGACATAGTCGAAATTGGGAACAAACAGTAGCAAATTCTCTGAGGCACCTGAATACACGCAAAACAAGAAGCAAACATTTACTTTACACATTATTCGGTGTGTTGTATTTGTGTTTTGCATTGTCTTTACTTTTCCATTATTGTTATTAGATTTGTTTTCTCTTTATTACCAACAAACCCCTCCCTCCCTCACTGTCCTTGTCATGAGCATTCTCTCTCCCTGGTAACAACCTTAATTGATTCAATTCTCTGCCACTCTGCTCACTCTCTCTCTACTCTGCCTAACGAGCTCCACCTGGCTCCGCCCTGCTCTGCTCTTGTTACCTGGCCAGCTGCGCTGCATTTCCCACTCACCATCCTCACCTTGCCCCACTCTGCTCTAATTACTCTGCCAGCTGCACTGCAATTCTCCACTAACCTCTCCCAGTATATAAAGCCCTGTTTTTCAGCCAAGCCCTGTCAGATCGTCTTCAAACCTGGACCAGTAACCTGCCTGCCTGCCTGCCTGCCTGCCTGCCTGCCTGCCTGCCTGCCTGCCTGCCTGCCTGCCTGCCCTCTGACTCCTACCTGTGATTCGGATCCTTTCTTGACTGCCTCCCTGTTCTACTGCCCCGGTTATCCCGACCTGCCTTCCGGATCTTCTCGATTACTCTCCGATCTTCAGCCCCCCCCGGTAACTCGAATCTGCCTTCTGTCTCTCACCACGTTTAGTGCCTAGCCCTGGTCTGTACTACTGCCTGCTGTTCACCTTGCTGTTGTGTGTGTGTGATTCCCCAGGCCTCCGACCACCAGACGAGCGAGCCCCCGACGCGTCACCACCCTCAGCCCGAGACGCCGCTCGATCACTGGGGGACACACACACTCAGCACCTTGGACTGGAACCCCCCGGAGACTTGGAAAACCCGAGAACCCCTGGAACCCCTGGAACCCCTGGCACTCCTAGCACCCCTGGAACCGGAACCTCCAAGACCTCACGTTTCTCTCACTCCTCTTCCCCCCTGAACCCTTCAATAAAAAGACTCTGAATTTGAACTTGCGCTCTTGGGTCGTCTTCTGTCCCTGACAGTCCTACAGCATACACAGTCTCTGTGGTGGGTACCCAACATGTCCCAGTGATGGACTGTCTTTCCTCCTTCCAACAGGACACATGCCATTTAATATGTATTCGATTTATCACTTATTTATATAGGCTACCCTGTACATACTCTCAGAACAACTTCATCTACTATTTACATTACTGCATTTCATTTTTTACTTGTGTACTAGTGACAATAAAGTTGAATCTAACCTAGTAACCCTAATAGCCTTGATAAACCCACATATCATCCACTGGTACTGCTATCATAGTACATGGCTGCAATTTATGATGTCTCATACCAGACTACTCTGTTAGTCAGTGAATGATACTCTGTAACTTCAGTTCAATTTATTCATGGGAGAAAAACGATTCAACAGAGAATGTTTCATAAATCTGTTTATGAACAAACAATAAAACATGGCAGAGCTGCACTGCAAGACAGATGTGGCACAGGAGAGTGTTAAATCAGCTCTGTGCTCTCTGCCACTTACAAACCACACTGATACGTACTGTGGTGCTCTGGCTCTCACCGCCCAATCACCCCCAGCCTTCTCAGAGCCAAGGCTAGTCATCCTTCCTCAAGAGGCGGATCAATCATGGCAGGTTTGTAGCTGTATGACTTACAGATTACGGTGTTCTGTGTCGGGGGAAAGCAGACACCGATTGTCAGATATTGTAATGACTGGTTTGAATATCTGGTTTAAAGATTGGCATGGGTTTCTCATGCATTTTCACATGAAAACATACAAGCGAAATAGCTGACCCCTGCTTGGGATCATTGGTGTTATGGAATTAGAGAAACATCTTGTGCTTGTGTCATCTAACATGTTGCAAGTCTTTTGAATATCACTGACAAAATGTGGAACTTTTGTCAAATAATATATTTTTAGTGAAGAGGTAGCCACCAATGATGAAATATATAAAAGCGTGAACTTTGTCATACGTTGAAGAGCTGAAGAGGGCAATTTCTCAACAGGGATAGGAAGAGCCATTTTGAGGCTTCATGATACTACCTCTGCATTTTTAACTCATGAGGTGAGGGCACTTTCACAACATACATCAGGTTGTGTACTGTAGATGAGGACTGAACGAAGTAAGCGAAAAACAAAACATCAACATCCTCAGAGATGGCAACTAGACAACATGTGAAAGAGTGTCACGGTCCACTACTGTATATGACACAAGTGACAGCCACACGCATTTACAGATGTTGCTCATGAATTTTGTAGCAAGCACATATCAAACACATAGTGTTTCTGTTTTCCTTTTGTAATCATCATGCATACTTTAACATATTTGGACCATATCACACACTTCTCCAAAAAGGTTAAAACAGTCTTTTAAAATGTTTTTTTTCTTCCTTAACAGCATTATACTGTTGGGTTAGCTTATGAATGAATTATACACTAAGACTGCTTTCTTATGTAAATACAGTGGCTACGGATTTGTATTTTCTGCATCCATTTAAAATAGCACAATATTCTATATTAATATCCCACTTAAGGTGTTGATATACAGACTGATGTACTACATAGTCATAAGGTTATAACTACATATCTTTGCAGTTCTCTGCTTTAATAGATGTAACCAAAGGTTACTTAAAAGGGCAACATGAAGGTGTAGATGTTTACTACACAGTGAACTTCTAAATGTTCCTATGCCACCAATCTACAGTAGGACTATACAAGTATTTCCTTAAATATTGTTTTGGCAAAATGGTTAGTTACAGTACAGGAGTCTTTTCATGGACCATGAATGACAACGTTTTTAAAGCACTACATTCACAAATGAGAAATGCTTCTGGACAATAAAGAAAACACCACCGAGAAAACAAATGTAACCGTATTCTCTAGATTCCAGTATATCTGTTGTGCATCAGTTGTTTGATAAACCCATGATGCATACAGGCATATAAGTTAAATGCTGGAATACTAATGATTAGAATAATGGTTGATCTATACAGCGTTTAATGCTTTCTGGAGTGTCAACAGTATTCCCTTCGAAGAGTTGATTTTTTCAATTGACAGTAATTGACATTTGTGATTTTAAGTGGAATGAGCGATCTATTTTACACTTAGTACTGTGAATATAGGCACAATACCATTATGCATCCAGTTCAAAAACACTGGATATATATAGATATTATCAGCAGAACATTTCTCCTTTTAGTTGAATGATAGTAGAATGTTATTACATTGTAGATAGTAGAATGCTATTCTTGTATTCTGCATCTCCTGGAATGGTTTTCACAACCAGGCATGGACATGTCTCATCACAATGCCAAGCTGAACCAACTGCCAGCTGCAGCTTCAGCCACAACAATCAGATGACCAATAGCAGCAATATTTACACAAATGTGTTGGGAGTGAAACCTGATGGCTTTGGCATTGCTGGTTATGAAAGCTGCGTACAGTATTGAGCTGAGCTGAATTCAGAGCTGAATTCACCTCTTCACAGAGTATTAGCAGATCGAAAAGGAGGACAGTTTAAGGGGAGAGGTTCAGTTTGACAGTTTGAAAGTGGCACAGTGGTGTTCTCTGCTCATGGAGGTCAGGTTCATATCCCAGTGTTATTATCTGTGGTCTTCCTGTGGCCATCTGGGCAACCCAAAGACTGGCAACGTTAAACAGGCCACAGTTGTGAATGAGTGCTGTACGTGTAACTAAGTGCATGCATGTATAAGTGCTTGACCTGCAAGAGACCGGTGCCCAGTGCCGAGGCTGTTTCCACATAGTGTCTATCACAGGCCATGATACACGCCCCGTCCAACAAACAATAACTTGGACTAACTGCAGGAGGTTAGAAAGAGAGGAGTGATGGTTACAGTATAAAGGCCCTGTAAAGAGTTACCTCTCAGTGATGTCAATTCTGTAACTGCATCATCTATTATGAAACTACACTGAGTTTTCAGTAGACAGATTTGTGAAATAGCTGAGTAGAAGACTGGTAACTGAGTATGGTGTCATTGGATATATTGTATAAGAAAGTACTGGTATCTTACAACATGTGATCAGACGACTCATTTGATTGTCACAAAGCAGTATTCTCAAAACCTTTGCCTTTGGCAATCAATACCCTTGATAGTGGCAATCCTGGTGGTAGTGTGCTAACAGCGATGACACACTGCATTATCACTGCTGTCTAAGCCTGAGAGCCTCCCATCCACACTGCATGGTGTCAGTATAGAGCTTTGTTCAATGAACTTTGTATGCAGTGTTTACCAGACCAATAGCAATGGTGTACCTTCAACATGTCCGTAACTGCTCTTGCCAAATCCTTCAATTGTGCGCCTGAACCAGTACCAGTTCTCCTGTTCTGTTGTGGTTTTTCCCCTAGTTGTGGATTCTACAAATGAAACCACCGATACAGCGGTCCAGGGCCCAGTTTCCCGAAAGCATCTTAAGCCTAAGTGCGTCGTAAAGTCCCTCTTACGAATGTCTTAAGATTTGCAGACTGTTTCCCGAAACCATCGTAGCTTAAGAACGTCATTGAAAACACTCGTATCTCACGAGTGCTCCAGAGTTCTCGTTACCGGCTAAGAGCGTCTTAACAGTACTTCTCACTGAGGTCACCAACAGGACATACAGAGGAATTACAACTTAGAATAATCCAACTTACGGTCCTATTATTTATTGTGTTTACCTGATGAATCAGATTTGAATCCAGTTATGAAACGAGACGTTGCCAGAAGAGTTTGCCATTATCTTTGCTAAGTGAAGGCTATAATTTATTAGGCCTATGAGGTAAAAGCAGAGAAAGGAACATGTGGTTTAGTCTGCACAGCATCTAAATCTAAGCCTACACATTTCCTTACATTCTTAATCGACTTCTTTCTTATCTTCAAACGTGTTCTTAAGTGACACCGCGAAAAATTATTGCATGGTGCAACAATCTAATCTTAAATAATTACAATTATTTATGTCTGTGTGTGGTATATAACCTAGCCTACTTGGGATGCTTACATGCAGATGTCATGGAAGTGTTTCTATTTTTGTATTGATGTGAATTAATGTGTAGATCCGAAGTTTGAATGGTAGGCCTAAAGCTGTGACGTGCAGAGGATATTTCAGAACTATTAATGTGGACAGCTCCCCTTAAGAGCATCTTAAGAGAAGTGCACGCGCGTTCACGCTACGAGCATATTCGGGAAACAGTCGGAAAAAACAAACGAACGATCGTAAGATGAATCGTAGAAAACCCTCTGAAGAGCGTGTCTCCGTTGTTATCGGGAAACTGGGCCCAGGTGATGAGATTTTGCTGAAAATGACTGATGGGGTTTATAACGACATGTGGTCAGCAGCACTGTCCCAAACGACACTGACGTCCGTTGGAATCGAAATATACAAAATGGTTGGTGTCCTTCTGAGGAATTAGGAAGCCTTGAGTGTCCAGGGACAAAGGCTCTCCTTGGGCATGTTCCTGTGTTCAGTGCAGAGGGGTTTAAATGAGTGTCGCACACAAATAATGTGTCCTCTCTACACTGAGGAGAGCCAGTCAGCTTTCATCTCCCCTCGATCTCATTTCAGGCCCTCAGCCTGAGGAAGAGGAGTGAGGAGCTGCAGACACAAGAGGGAGGAGGAGAGGAGGAGGAGGAGGAGTGGGAGGAGGAGGAGGAGGAGGAGTGGGAGGAGGGTGTCTGTCAGGAGACCAGCGGGACACAGACAGACACCAGTCTTGCTTCACTCTGGGGGTTGCTGCTCTGGCTAAGGGCTCTGCTGAGAGGCGTAAGGGTGGTCAGCCAATCAGAAGTTCAGGTCCTCCATCACCTCCATGACGATGGTCCTCGGCCCGGTCAGGATGAGGTTGCTGACGGTTCGGTAGTCCAGAGAGAGGACGTTCAGGCCATTCACAGACACCACAAAGTGACGGACCTGTGGAGGAACAGAGTATAAGTATAAGTATATGTATACTCTTTTGATCCCGTGAGGGAAATTTGGTCTCTGCATTTATCCCAATCCGTGAATTAGTGAAACACACTCAGCACACAGTGAACACACAGTGAGGTGAAGCACACACTAATCCCGCTAACCAGTAGGCCCCGGCTGCCCCATAAGAGAGAAGGGGCAGAGACTTCAACATCATAAAGCACGCAGGACTTCTAAACAATTTATCGGTAAAGGGTACATGCTTCTCTATCGGTTCAGAAGGGCAGGAGAACTGTTCACAAGTTTTCATTTCAAACCTATTTTTCCAACATTGTTACTATTTTGCTTATTTTTGGAGTACACTGTGATCCACCACCAAGTCTTAGATAGAAATATTTGTTTTGCTTATATTTGTTAAGGTTACACAACACAAAGGATGAAGCAAGATATACTGTGTTGTATGGAAATCTCAGATATCCAACAAAACCACCAAAGATTACATAAGTTCAAACAAGGCCCCATCATGCCACATATATGAAGGCAATCTCAAAAAGCTGGCGCTGAGAGAAATCCAAACACTCCTGGTGATTACATTCAAATTCTTGCCTCCAATTTAAATGCTATTCTTGGCCTGTGCCCAAAGGTCTCAGTAACAGAGGTGATGACACTGTGCAAAGGAGACGAAGTGAGAGAATGAGAGAGAGAGAGATTTATTTTCCCCTCTGAATCCGATATCTTCCCTCGCTCCCATCTCTGCTGGCTGCCGAGCCGAAACAGTCTGGACCACAACTGCTAAGACAACACGGGAGACACGCGAGCCGCCCGGAGCGCTGCTGGGGCTGGAGGTGTTGCTCTGTCCAGCCCACCTGGCGCTCAGCTGGCCGGGCCAGGGCAGGGCAGGGTCAGGGCTGATTGCTGGGGCTGTTTTCTCAGCCAGCAGGGCAGAGGCGCAGGATTACACTACAGTCATTACTGACCTCTTGTGCCTGTAAACTACAGTGCTGGCTCGGCTCTCAGCGCCATCACTTAGTAGAGCCGCACTGTGCTGACCGGCAAACTGTAAAACCACAGCTGTTGCTTTCCAACATCCTCACGTTTTAATATTCCGCCAGGACTTCACACATTTTGTACTTTGAACATAATCTTTTTTATAAAAAATGTGCTTTGTTTTCATTTGACTTTACCATTTACCATTTCAGTGGTCGGCCCTAATTCTGTGCTCAAACTGCTAATACACTATGTCATTTCATTGTTGATGATGATTTAACTAATTGCCCCACCCTGCTACCAGCTGCCCCAGCTGACTCTCTGAGGGGGAAATGATAGAAGCGTGCCTGAGTGGAACAGCTGTCATCCTTTACATTATATGTCTCTCAGCACAGTGGCTTCATAATGATCTCAGTGCAGACAACAGCCTGCTAAACAGCCGCTTTCCTTTGTTCTGTGGACAGCACTGGGCACGTCAAATATTCCCACCGCAGGCCTTTGGCACTTTGGACAGAGTTCAATATCCTTCACAACAGGAAAGCGGCGTCACATTGGTTAGATCCACGAAGGCGAGGACAGGACACACTGTGCCATTGCAGAGGAATAGGAACAGGACGATTTAGAAACGTAGGAACATTTTACATAATTCTGCAGGTGGTGTGTGTGCATGCTCAATTCAGAATGAGATTTGTGCCCCCAAAAGATCACCGCGGTGCGCTAGCACGCTCATTTCCTGTCTGCAGTGCCAGTGCTGAGGGGTCATGGGGAGGATAGCATTCATTATTGAAGTCTGTGCGTGCTGTGCATACAAAGCCGCTCATTACTGCCCACCACCAGCAGAGGGAGCAGCAGGATACACCCTCGCCCTCTCTCTCTCTTCTCTCCATCTGCTCTCTCTCTCTCTCTTCCTGTCTCTCTGCTTCCCTCTCTTCATCAGCTCTCTCTCTCTTGCTTTCCTCTCTCTGTCTCTTTCTCTCCCCCTCACTCACACACACACACACACACACACACACACACACACACACACACGTATCAGCTGGCAGTGTCTTTAAATAGCAGAAGTATGTTTTTCCTCCTTTGAGCAGAGCAGAGCAGAGTATAGTGGAGAGGAGAGGTTTGAAGGCAGCCATCAGTGGGGCTTATGTAAGGCGGATTCATAAACAGAGGTGGAGGTGGGGGGATGGGCAGTGGACACGATTACATAAGACCAGTGGTCCGTTATGGTCATCAGCTGTGGCCTACTCTGTCAAGCAGACACTGAAACAGGTCATTCTTAAGAGAGGGGATGAGGACCACACATAGTCTCAATCTCCCTTGCCGTTACTCTCCGGCTCCCCCCCTTTCACACACGCTTAGGCACGCATGCATGCACGCACACACACACTCTCTTTCTCTGTCTGATGACACACACACACACATATACGCATACACACACACACACACACACACACACACACACACACTACGTACCAACATGCACACACACACACACACACACGCACACACACACACACTCACTCTTCCTCTCTTTCTATCTCATAGACACACACACACACACACACACACAGAAAACTATCTCACTATGACACAAGAGCTGCTTGTTTTGCTTATTACAGCTGCACCCTTGAGTGGCAGCGCCTCACTCTAGTTTCCAATCCACAATAAACAACCGGTCAGCAGCACATGACAGAATGTAACGTCTAATGAACAGAGAGGACCCCAAAAAAGGGGAACTGACCCATCATTCGTCAGGACCAATAGCCCACAACTTCCTCAACTCCAACATGTGTTTGGGGTCTGTTATGTTCCAAACACTTTCAAAGCACTTTCAGTATGTAATGTATCTATTTATTCATACATTTATTTGACACACCTTCATCCACACAAGCACACACAAGACTACATCACAAGCAAATGACATTCAAATTCAAAGTGTTCAGCGTTTGTGTATTTCCAGTTGTAATGTCCAGTTATGTTGCTTGGGTCGAGTGTGTAAAATCTCAGTACCTTCATGCCGGCAGCGGCGGCCGGCCCACCGGGGTCCACAGCCTGGATGTGGCAGGGCTTACTGCCCCGCACCACGAAGCCCCAGCCCACAGCATCCCCCACTATCTGCAGGGCAGAACCAGATCACAGCAGCAGGTTAAACACACAGACTTTCAGGTGATCTAGAACACAGCAGCAGGTTAAACACACAGACTTTCAGGTGATCTAGAACACAGCAGCAGGTTAAACACACAGACACACACAGACTTTCAGGTGATCTAGAACAGTGGTTCTTAAACTGGGGGTCGCCAAAAGAGAAGACATTTTCTGCCTTTGCTTACAATGCCCATCTCTCAACATTTCGAGACCAAATTCCACCAATTAGAGAGAAGGGGATCGCGAGACTTGGCCCATGTTTTTTGGGGGGTTGCCAGACAAAAAGTTTAAGAACCATTAATCTAGAACATAGCAGCAGGTTAAACACACAAACACACACAGGCTTTCAGATGATCATGGTGTTCAAAAAGAGAACTCTAAAGTTACAAGGCACTCTGGTACACAGTGATTAAATTACAACATAACACAAACCACATACAGTACCACAAACAACAGTAGGGGAAAAACCAAACTATGTTATTTCATAAGAGGAAATGTTCTTCAAACTGGCGAGAGTCATGGATGGTTATGCAACAGTCCGTCTCCACATCAAACTAAACATTTAAACATTTCCCAAGACAACAACTCCTCTCTGGCGAGGCCTTAATCTCATTACAGCTGGGCGCTACCTCGGGACAAACACTGAATTCTGTCCTACAGTATGTGTCTGACTACAGTATTGTTTCCTGATTCACATCTCTGTGATTAGCGTCCTCTCGCCCACGCTCTGGTGTCCGGTCACTGCACGCTGCTCAAGGGTCTCGTGACCTGGCATCTGTCCACCCAGCGACACTGCAGTTGTCCTCAGTGCCATCATAAATTGCTTACTAGTAATAGGTATGGTACAACCATGGGCTCTTGGCCAATCTGGGCACTATTTGGACGACATCCAGAGTCGGTGTTTGCAAGTGCCCTCCCAGCACATCAATTAAGGCCACTGGGAATCAGATGCCACATAACTTAGATACGGAAAACTACTGGCTCTGGCTCGCTAGGCCTCTCACTATAACCATTGAAAATCTCCACTAAAAACCACCATTTCACAATTGAACGCCTCTAAATAGTTCAGTATCTATACTTCTAACCAGAGTCGCCATCACACTAGCTTTTTGAGGATTGCTACTGCATCTAATATGGGAATCTTTGAGGTACACTCTGAAAATATGTACAGTATTTTTTTTTCTTTGCTTCTGCCTGCCTCTCTGTGCAAGCAAGGAACATGTTGTTTACATGAAAACTTACATGAGTAAACTGAAAAGGGGGAAAAAAATCAACAGGAAGTGGCTCTGGTCTATTTTCAGCTGGCAATTCGTACTTTTCCGTTAAATTATTCACCAGAAGCCGAAAGCTGATATGTGGTTAAGAGTCTTCATATGTATGTGTGTGTGTGTACATGCATGTGTATGTGCGTGACTGTGAGGCAATGTGAGTTTGAAGTAGCACACTCGATGTGGGCATGTGTGCTAAGGCATGGTACTGTGTGTGTGTGTGGATGCATGTGTGCTAAGGCATGGTACTGTGTGTGTGTGTGGATGCATGTGTGCTAAGGCATGGTACTGTGTGTGTGTGTGTGGATGCATGTGTGCTAAGGCATGGTACTGTGTGTGTGTGAATGCATGTGTGCTAAGGCATGGTACTGTGTGTGTGTGGATGCATGTGTGCTAAGGCATGGTACTGTGTGTGTGTGGATGCATGTGTGCTAAGGCATGGTGCTGTGTGTGTGTGTGGATGCATGTGTGCTAAGGCATGGTGCTGTGTGTGTCTGGATGCATGTGTGCTAAGGCATGGTACTGTGTGTGTGTGTGTGGATGCATGTGTGCTAAGGCATGGTACTGTGTGTGTGTGTGGATGCATGTGTGCTAAGGCATGGTGCTGTGTGTGTGTCTCAAAAGAAAAGCCTGTGTGTGTGTGTGTTTGTGTATGTATGTATGTATGTATGTATGTATGTATGTGTGTGTGTGTGTGTGTGTGTGTGTGTGTGTGTGTGTGTATGTTTCTGTATGTAAGTGTGTGTGTGTGTGTTTGTGTGTGTGTAGAGAGAGAGGAGACCCACTGTGAATGTCTTCTTTATGTATGGCCCTCCAGGGGTTTGCAGCTCCTCTGGGTTCACTTGTCGTTTCAGTACTGCAAGGAAAGAGACCATAGATGTGAGTGACTGCACATGCACATAAACACACACACACACACACACACACACACACACAATATACATCAGCCTTGCTAAGGGCCAACACAGATACAGTCACAGTCACACTACTATGCATTCACACAATTCAACTGAGTCACGCGCCAAAGCTCCCCTTCCAGACTGCAACTACTGTAAACAGCACACTGTTTGTGTTTACGGGAATGCTGCCGCACCGTGACCACGAGGAATATCTCTGAATGAGGACCCCCCAGGAACTATTACGTAGGACTTTGTGCTTAATCTTTTCTAGGCTGTAGAAAGAAAGCAGAAGAGAAAGAAGACTCATGCTCTCTTCTCCATACTTATGAGCTGAATGGGGAAGAGGCAAGCGGTCAGTCCTGACCTCTGATCTGACCGTGTCAGTCACTCAAAGCCATGAAGTCTGACGAAGTTTATCCATTTATGCACACTGTTGTGTGTGTGTGTGTGTACTGTATGTGTGTGTGTGTACTGTGTGTGTGTGTGTGTGTGTGTGTGTGTGTGTGTGTATGATGCAGAGTTGTGGTGCTGTTTCCTCTTTGGTATGACTGAAGCTTTAACAGATAGCACAGCTACTTGGTTTAGCTTCAGTGTCAAAGGAGCCTGAAAGGGCAGAAAAGCATGACGAAGACCATTTACAGTCTTGTTCAGATCAGATGTGCCTGTGTCAATGGAAAAGGCTGTAAATGAAGGGTGGGAGGACAACCCTGTAACCTCACTGTGAAAAATCACCACCACCACCACCATTACCACTACCAACAACCAAAGTTCACTTACACCAGTGATCCCCAAACTACGGCCCACGGCCCGGATACGGCCCGCCACCTCATTTTGGGTGGCCCCCCAAAACATGACCGTGGTATATAGCGTCTGCCCCGCATGGGAGTATGACATCGTCAAACTATAACCTCCGTAATTTCCCCCATTCATTCTCTATAGCGAGTCTTAACAGTACACATGTAATACTCTTTTTGTCCACTGGTGGTTGTTTTGGCGCTGTTTCGCGTTTTCCATCGAAAACGGAATGAAGTGTAGGCCTACTTGCAAACAATGTAAGAGGCCTATGCTGACTGTATCAGTGCTCAAAGTATTCTAAAAGGTTATCAATTAATTGCTAATAACTAACTAACTTCTATTCAAGTCATATTTCTGGGACTTTCTCATCAGGTGAGTGAAAGTGGTCATTTCAGATGTTTTTGCCAGCACTTCATAAAACTCTCATAGTTTGAGAACTTTAAATTATTTGTAGGATATTGCTTGTTTACAATTTGAGCTGTGTATGCAAAGACAGAGTTCAGAGTTCACATTTTGAATATTTCATTTGAGCTACATTTTACACTGATATGGCATGATGGCAATATAAACACAGCTAGCAATGGTATTAAATTACAGTAGCCTATGATTAAATGTAATGGAATATTCAACTAAGGTAGACTGTTCACAGCACTAAGCTATTTATGGTTACTGATATACTCCGAGTCTCTGGACCTCTCTTAGAGCCAGGCATTTTGAGCTGGCCCTCGGAAGAAAAAGTTTGGGGACCACTGACTTACACCACAGTCAACTTCCTGCATGTTTCTTCGCTCGGAATTTTAATTGGCATAGCACTTAAATTGACGGACAGTGGAAAAGACAGACACTTATTCATGTGTCTACTGCTCAAGGTGGACAAACACGTGTGTACAGATGGGTTTTTGTGTCTATACAACTTTACCATCTCTACTCTCCCCATCCAAACATGTCTTTCTGTCCTTTATTAAATATAACTGACGGTACATCTCAATCCTCCTCTTAGTAAGAGAAGAAGGCCAAAAGTTTGGTCATCGTAAGCGGCACAAAAGAGGTCTTATGTTACACTCAGGCATTTACAGTAATGTGTGGTTTGTTTTCCTGCGGGGGCGGGAGTCCTGAAAGAGAGTGATGATTGGTAGAAATAAAGAGCCAATGAAAAGCTTTCCTCCTAAACTAATACATCTGAACAAGATGACAGCTTCTCTTTACAAACTGAAACGTATGCAATCATCCATAGCATTCTCTTGTACCTCACAAACTGTTAAGAGGTCTTCTAAAGAGCATGGCCGCTAAAGACCTTCATGCATTCAGCAAGACTCTAAAGTAAACTACTGAACAAAAAGCTTGACAAATTCAGGGTTCCCCTTTGATGCAGACTCCAAATTACGTGCAGCATATGTAGTGCCTCATTACTGCTTTAGTTGCATGTTTCAGAAGAAGCCATTGCCATGGCTGCCGCATGCTTTCATTTCTGTGGTCGCTCTCTCTCTCTCTCTTTCTCTCTCTCTCTCTCTTTGTGTCTCTGTGTGAGTGCATGTGTCTGTGTGTCTCTGTGTGCATACATGTGTGTGTGTGTTTGTGTGTGTGTGTGTGTGTGTGTGTGTGTGTGTGTGTGTGTGCGTGAACTGCTCCTCTGTCCCAGTGACAGACTGCTCTCTGGCTCTTCTCCCCTGCCTGTCCCGCAGGGGGAACTGAGTGTCCCTGCCAGCTATCTCTCTCTCTCTCTCTCTCTCTCTCTCTCTCTCTCTCACTCTCACTCTCTTTCTCACACTCACACACACACACACACACACACACACACACACACACACACGCACACACACACGCACACACACACAGACAGAGAGAGAGAGAGAGTGTGAGAGGGATAGAGTTGCTTGGGGTTGGGTCATAGAGTTTGCATGCAGTTCAACTCCCCTCATCTCAACCCTCTCTGTGGGTCAGGGTGCGGCTGGGCTCTCCTCCCTGCTTCTCTCTTTCTCAGTCACGCCTAGATAGAAATTGCCCAACAATATTTGAAAAACCTGTTTTTCCTTTGGTAGGATTTGCTGAAATTGCTTTAAAAAAAATACAGTGGAAAAACTTTCTGAAAAGTATTTTAAGTACGTGTTTCATCAAGCATACAGCAGACATACTTACATAGTGCGGTTATAGCCGATAGAGGGCCGCGAAGCGAATACAGAAGTTCTGTTCACCCTATAACGAGTTGATGAACCACTGAAACAATTTTGGAAACATTATTTTAAGGTACAAAAAACTCTTTGGTGTTGCTTTAAGGCCCATTCACACCAAGAACAATAACGATAACGATAACTATAACCATAACCATAACAATAGAAGTGTTCACACTGAACAACGATAAACAAAGTCTCTCCTTGTGCTAATGAATGTGACGGTTAAAATTCGATGGGTTCTGATTGGTTATTCGTTTTTTATCGTTTTGAAGGGTCTCTTTGAATCGCTCTGAAAGTGATCCCCAACGATATCGTTCTTCATGTCGTTATCGTTATAGTTAATGTGAAAACGTCGTCATTCATATTAACAAGAATGATATTTATTTATAGTTATCGTTCTTGGTGTGAATGGGCCTTTACACTGGACGTCTACACCAATGCAGAATCCCTTGTGAATTCTAAATCACAGCAGTAATTATTTATATAAGTTTTCATGATTTTTTTATAGAATACCAAAAAATACATGGCATATGTTTCAAACGGACAGTTCGCTTTTCTTCTGTATGCAGCTATATAGTGCTGCAAATGGATTATCCCATAATGGCGATTAATATTTCATATAGTATTAGGGCTGCTGCCAGATGCACGGAGGTGCAGTGGAAACCGGCATGCAGTGTTTCTGTGTCTGCCGCTGTCAGGTGCCTCAGAATGTCTAACGGAGAGAGGCTGCACATGTGGGAATTGGGGAGGGGATTTTTTTTCAGTCCTGGATTTTACGCCGCAATGTCTTGGCTGCTCCAGCGGATCAAGAGGAGAGAGAGTGGGGTTTATGGGAACAGCGATGACCGTCTCCCATACGGATTACTGTCATCGGGTTGGAGCCAGTCTGTGGGAGCAGAGCCAGGTGGAGGGGAGGGGAGGGGAGGGGAGAGTGCAGAGAGGCAGGCCAGCCTCAGAGCCTCACTTCCTGTCCTCTTGCACTCTTTCCCAGCAGAGCTCAGGACGCCTCTATCAGGATTGTGCATAATTCGAATTGCAATTCTGCTTCCTGTTTGCTACCTCAATTGAAATGCAAGTGAAATTCAAGAATTGAATTGGAATTTAGGAGCCAGTTTCAATTCAATTCTGGAATTTTGCACAAGCCTGGCCTCTATATGTAAGGGATAATGGACGACACCACGTTCGAGTATCAGATAAATAATGCACGTTCGAGGTGGTAATGTGGCCTGCATTAGCACCTCAAACGTGCATTATTTTCATTATACTCAAGCGCTGTGTCGTCCATTATCTCCTACATATCTGACTTCACGTCTCTCTCTCTTGTTCACTGTCACTATTCTTGACATCGCGGCCTCTTCCAGTTTGGGACAACTCGGTGAAAACAAATGCAACAACTGGTGAAAACAAAATGCACGGATAACTGAAGTGAATTTAAATAAGAATATTTGGCCATTTAGTCGGGTCACTTTTCCTACGACCCCCGCTGGTAGTTTGTAGGGGTACTCAGTAAATCCAGCCGTCGTCAACTTCAGAATAGTTCTAGGGCATTTTCAGTGAACAAAGGACACTAATTCAGTGGTCCCCAAACTACGGCCCGCCACCTCATTTTGGGTGGCCCCCCAAAACATGACCATGGTATATAGCATCTGCCCCGCATGGGAGTATGACATCGTCAAACTATAACCTCCGTAATTTCCCCCATTCATTCTCTATAGCGAGTCTTAACAGTACACGTGTAATACTCTTTTTGTCCACTGGTGGTTGTTTTGGCGCTGTTTCGCATTTGCCATCGAAAAAACGGAATGAAATGTAGGCCTACTTGCAAACAATGTAAGAGGCCTATGCTGACTGTATCAGTGCTCAAAGTATTCTAAAAGTTTATCAATTAATTGCTAATAACTAACTAACTTCTATTCAAGTCATATTTCTGGGACTTTCTGGGATAATTAATTCTATTTTTTATCCACTCGTTCATACAAATTCACAATTCAAAAAGTTTTCATCAGGTGAGTGAAAGTGGTCATTTCAGATGTTTTTGCCAGCACTTCATAAAACTCTCATAGTTTGAGAACTTTAAATTATTTGTAGGATATTGCTTGTTCACAATTTGAGCTGTGTATGCAAAGACACAGAGTTCAGAGTTCACATTTTGAATATTTCATTTGAGCTACATTTTACACTGATATGCTAGCAATGGTATTAAATTACAGTAGCCTATGATTAAATGTAATGGAATATTCAACTAAGGTAGACTGTTCACAGCACTAAGCTATTTATGGTTACTGACATACTCCGAGTCTCTGGCCCTCTCTTAGAGCCAGGCATTTTGAGCTGGCCCTCGGAAGAAAAAGTTTGGGGACCACTGCTCTAATTCAATATTACGTATAATTTTGCATTTCAAATTTCAATTGGTTATCCTTTTTCAAGCAGTTTTTCTTTTTTCAAATTCGATTATTTTATAATATATGATATATAATATGATATATTATCTTAATGCTTAGCACTAAAAGCAAAAGATTTTTATAGCATACTGTATAGGGAGTAGAGTCACCTTTTTTCTGTGCACAGGAACTCTGTGACACGGAGCTGATACGAAAGCTGGATGATCACACAAGAATAAAGATAATGAAAGATAAAGGCTTGTAATATATGTAGGCATGCTTGTTACTGGCGCTGTACTTAGAGAGGCCTAAGATCCAGATGGGAGTATTTAAGACTGAGGGGCCAGCTGTGCTATGCAAAAACCCTCTTAACGTTTAAACTGAAGTTTCAGCCAAGGAGCGTGGGAGGATGAGGCCTCCAGTTTCCTGCCTCTGCACACACACACACACACATGTACACACATGCACGCACACACACACGCACACCCACACGCACGCACGCACACTCACACGTACACACACACGTACACACACACACACACACACACACACACACACAGATAAAAAGCACGACGGCCCTAATAATTCTGTGTCTCTAGCTCCTAAGCAGCTGATAAGTGCACGCAGTGGTTCTCACAGGCTCTCTGGGTCGGTTTCATGTCCAGAATGGCGAGATGTAAACGAAGTGAGCGAGAGAACCCAGTCAGAAGCAGGCTGCCTGTGCACACACTCGCGTGTGATTGGTGGACTGGAGAGGAGTTGAGCATTAGTGCAGATTGGCAGAAGAAAGGGAGGTATGAAATATGATTCTGAGAGAGGAAGACTTTGATCTGTTTCTGTGTAAGGAGTGACTCAGCTTGGCTCATGACACACACACACACATACACTTATCGTAGCGCTTGACCTTCCCTGACGAGTTTAGCTTTGGGATTTTTTCAGGCAAAATCACTGCACACTGCATGTCTGAACATGAATGTGGCTGTGCATGTGAAGGGTTCAGATGCAAAAGCCTCTAAATGCCACCTATGTCAAAAATGAGATAAAGATGGTGAGGGGATGCTCTCCACACATAGTATACGCTAATCAAATAATTTAACTTCTAAACCCACTACATACCACTCTCTTCCTGGTCTGAAATATCGATTTATAGGCAAAAACCTATAGGAGCCTGAATTTAAATGCTCATTTAAAAGAAAAGTGGTCAGACGGATTTAGAGGGTTTTGCATCTGAACTCTTCATGTATACTTTGTGCTGTTGTGTAATTTGCGTCAATCTGTATCCTTTTGTTCATGTGTGTGTGTGTGTGTGTGTGTTAGGGTGGTTCACAATATAATGGTATAAGTAAAAGTTTTCCAAATTTTGCAAGATCGCATTTTGCCTTGTTCCTATTGACATTTTGAACATCTGTACCAAAAATTGAGCCAATAGGACGCCAGTAAAGGGTGGCACACTTTTTTACAATTGCTCAACCTAAGAATGCATAACTTTCGCAGGAACCAGAAAGGGGGGAAGGGGGGACCTCACTAACCACCACCAATGGTAGTGAGCTGAGCATCAAAAAATGCCAGGGCGACGAGTTCTTCTGACGGGTACCACAAATGTCGTCCAATGCTCTTCAATGCAGCATCTGCAATGGTTTTATTCGGATACCAAAACATCATGTATTGTCTGTGTGTCAATATTGTGAAAAAGTGTGCCACCCCTAAATGTGCAGCAATTGACTCCATTTTTGGTACAGATACTTGGAACAAGACAAAACGCGATCTGGCAAAATTTGGTGAAAAATAATTTTGTGAACCTCCCTAGTGTGTGTGTGTGTGTGTGTGTGTGTGTGTGGGTGTGCGTGCGTGCGTGCGTGCGTGCGTGTGTGTGTGCTCCTGTGTGTGTGTGTGTGTGTGTGTGTGTGTGTGTGTGTGTGTTACGCACTCACCAGACTTGGGGTTGCAGAGCACAGGCGGGCTGCTGCTGAGGGTGGGGCTGCTGCTGTAGTAACCGCTGCTGCCACAGCTGCTGCTCATGCTGCTGCGCCGCACCGCCGACACCACCCGGATCTCCTTAGTGGGACTCACTGCAGGGATGGAGAGAGCGCGCGCGCAAGAGAGAGAGAGAGAGAGAGAGAGAGAGAGAGAGAGAGAGAGAGAAGGGGGAGAGAGCGAGAGAGAGAGAGAAGGGGGAGAGAGAGAGGACTCAGGGAGAAAGAGAGATGGAGGGAAAGCAGGAGGAGAGAGAGAGAGAGAGAGAGAGGAAGGGAGAGCAGGGGGGTGAGAGAAAGAAAGAGAGACACAACACCTGCTTTAGAGTCTCACTCCTGCAGCCATAAACAGGCCTGAAGAACCACAGTTACTGAGTCTGCCTTAAAGGAACACACCAAGGTTGTGGGAAATGAGCTTATTGGCTCTCTACCACAGTTAGATAAGAGGATACCACTTCAGTGTCATAAATATGAACAGGTGTAAAAACAGGTGCAAAAACATGTGCAAAAACAGGTGCAAACCTCATTGCCACTCAGAACCATATCTGAGACAATCTGTGGAGAGTGATTCAAATGAGCAACATAAAACTGCCATCTATATTTTCTGTTTGCACAAACAAGGTATACATATGAGGGCTACACAGTCAAAGTGAAACCGTAAATAAATGTGTTTAATCGCTTCAATTCCCCTGAGGTATAACACTACACAGCGCACCAAACTGTTATTCTGTCCCAGTCATCCAAGGTTGTTGGAACAGGGAGCCCAGGCTGCTACAAATTAAAAGCCTGTACATTCTTGCTGTGCAGAGACAGAGCAGAGGACACCAGACGCGACGCCCGCCTGCCCACATCTGCTCCCTAACTCGCCTAACATCAACAAACACGGGCGCAAGAATGCCCCCGCCACCACAGCGCCCCGACTACAAGAATGCAAACAAGTGTGGCGGACAAAACAAGTGGTAACAGCCTGCTGCATCCTGCTGTGGTCGGGCAGCACGGAGCGGTGCGCAGACAAGAGAGAGGGGAGCGGCCAGCCCAAACTCGAGAGAGAAGTTTGGACAGGAGTAGCACTGGGCCAGTCACTGCACTCTGAAGAGCTTCCATTGATATGCTACAATGCTCAAAGGAGGTTAGACGGACTGACCAAACTCAAGAGAGAAGTTTGGACAGGAGTAGCACAGGGCCAGTCACTGCACTCTGAAGAGCTTCCATCGATATGCAACAATGCTCAAAGGAGGTTGGATGGATTGACCAATGGGCAAATACTTTCTAGTGATCCATCAACAATGAAGCAATAAAGCAATCTCTATTGTTTCTACAATACTGTTTCAAGGAATCTGGCTATATGATTTGGTAGAGCATGCTTCATATCACTAATGGGGGTTTCAAACATGTTCTTGTGCTGCATTTGTGCAGTGTAACTTTGACAAAGGACAGAGAGCCTTCTCTGCTGTACAAAGTTCAGCGAGTCACTCAGCCACTCTGCTGCGTGTGCTCCCTGACACAGCTCTCTTTGGGGATACTGGGGATGCTGTGTTCTGACCTCACCCCCAAACGGGGCGCTCTGCTCCTCTCCTCTCCGAGAGGCCATTTGGCAGGAGGGGAGTGGGATTAAGATCCTCTGCGAATTCCCGCGTACCTCTCCCACTGACCGCATGTGGCCACAGTGTTAATATGAGGTGTGCGGACTTGCGCCATCGCACATTAACACTGGCGCAGACCTCACCACTCACACTCACACTCAGTTCGCCTGAACTGAGCACAGCATTCACCACTGGCTCCCTGTTGGTAGCAACATATTTCATCTCCATGAAAAAGAACATTGTGTAACTTTGGAGGCTGAAGTTCATCTGAGACAGTTAGAGCTCTCAAGTGTGCTATAAACAAACACTAATCATTTTATGGCTGAGGCCGAATCTTGTTTCTCCTCTCACTTCTCCGAACTGCCTCCTCTGAGTGTGATATACTGAAAGTTTAAAAACGTTTAATGGAAAGGTGGCAGGTGAAGCTCACACTCATGTATGTCTTTCAGCAATAACACACTACATAGAAGCATTATTCATTTATAATTAAACAGGGCACAACCATTGAAGTCAAAGATACAAAGAGTTAATGCATTTTTCTCAAAAATAGGAGTGAATCTGGCTAGCTTATTGTGAATAACCAAATGACAGTTAGCAGACATGCTGCTTCGTGTGGGCATGGCCTGTGTGGGTGAAAAGCAGCCAGCCTAACAGACCCAGAAAGACCTAGCTTAACATACACTATATTGGTCTGGTACAAGTTAGGTTTCTATTTAGGTCATTCACATGCACACACATGCGCATTCATGAACATTTGTCAAAAAAAATGTATATCGGCGTGCGTTTCCATCAACTGTGCAAATTCAAAATTGACATTCTCCTAATCAAGGGTTCTGAACTGTTGTGGGATCATAACATCAGGTCGTCAGGGCAACGTTTATGGACAACAACACGTAGGTAAAAATACAACAAATGTGAATAAATCTCCATCAACTTTAATTGCATTATAACTATGTGAATCGAGAGTAAATCCACCACCGTCTAGCGAATCACATTTTTATGTGCACTAGAGGATTGCATGCACATTTCCAGTGTTTCCAATTATTAGAATTTATTATTCAGATGAAAATGATTTCTTATTCAGGTCAAAGTGTGCATTAAGCTGCAGTATGTGTCCTAATGTGACTTGCTTAGTTGGGGGGATGGAGGGCTAACACTGTAACTAATCCAGGACCTATACCTGTCTGTGTTTACTGGTTTGTACAAACAACTTAAAAATACTGCTAATAAATATGGAGTAGGTTCTCTTCTATGCTTTATTTGAACATTAGGCCTATTTAGAAGAAAAGCCGCTGGCTTTACTTAGAACTGATTATTTCAATGGATTCATTCTGCTGCAGACAGAGAGAAATGGTCTTCAGCACATTAATATTCTGGGAGCGGCACAGACACTCAATGAGAACCAGACGAACTTTTGGAGGCAAATAAGGCAATATTTTATATTCTGATCACACCCTGTTTGTACACCATTTCCATTATAACATGTGTTTGCTTGTGAAATTTGTTTGCTTTCAGCTTTCAGAATACATCACGAAGTAGGAACTGAGTGTTGAACCTATGCACATGATAGGCAAACCCACTCAGACCTTACCCAGCAGTATCTAGTTCAACATAACTGGCCAGCAGTACCTAAGCCAACATAACTGGGATGATTATGAGGTCACAAACCACCTCATGACAGGTCTTAAGGATTGCTGTGTCATATGGAGCCTATTTAAATCTCACTCCACCCCAACAGTCATCTAAGCAAGCGTGCAGGCACTTTTTAAGGAAAGTGTGCAGGCACTTTTTAGAGGAAGCTGTAGCTGAGTTAATTCTGTGTGGACCACCCCCCGCACTGTAACTAGACCTCTAAGGGGTGTGTGTACCTGACAGGAAGCTGGTGTTGCCCCCCTCGTTGTTTTGCTTGCGCAGGCAGAAGGGGCTGTCGTGGCTCTCAGGGATGGTCTTGCAGCGCTCGTTCAGGAGCTCCATCAGTCGCCGCCGCCGCCGGAAGTTCAAGCGGAACTGGTAGAGCAGCCCTCTGTCCACAAAGTGGTGCTTGTTGGTGACTGTGGGATAAACAAAACAAGCATGGCTTGAGACGGGGTTGTGCCACCTCTGGATGTGACACTAGCAACAGAACACAGGTCTTCCCCTAGTTATGAGAGCCAAAAACGGAAGGATAATGGCTTCTACTGATCACAAACAACTTCAACACTCACAGGGTGACACAGCCCTTTTTCAATATGAGAATATGCCACACATCAAGTTTTTTTACAGATGAAATCGGTTAATCTGTTTAGAGAAGCAGAAGTACCGGTAATCCATCAAAACGACTAACAATGCATATCAATATTACATTGGTAATCCTACAATCCAAAAAAGAGAGGACATATTTGCATTGAACCACAATAACAGATTAATAACAATAATAATAACACACAATAATAAAAATAACTGTTCGCAAAGCCTTAAGACCATTTTAGCCTCAAAGCTAATCTATGTAGCGTCTGTGATCCCCCAATGTTTCACTGGCCTCTCAGACTCTCTTAGAAAGAGTTGAGAGATATGAGTGGAAGTATGAGTATCAGGTGGAGAGGTCTACTTGTCAGTATGAGTTATACACTTCTGAGTGCTAGTCATGTGAAGAACATACTTGTCAGCTTGTGTGATTACACTATTTACAATGCAAAGTTTCTTAAGAGACACTGCCTCACTGTTAGTTTTGTGTGTTTTATATGTTTTTATTGTGTGTTTTTATGGGGTTTTTTGTGTGTTTGAGTGTGTTGTGTGTGTGTGTGTTGCCGTGTCGGTATGTCAGCTGGTTGGGCCTCAGTCAGTCTCCACAAACAGACCTATTGTCGTCAGTCGTGCTGTATATGTGTGTGTGCAAGCATTTGTTTGGTTGTTTGCATGTCTTTCTCTCTCTCTCTCTCTCTCCCCCCCCCTCGCTCTCTGTGCGTGTGTGTGTGTGTGTATTAAAGCTCAATTACACAATGGTAAAACAGCACAGCACTGGGCCACATGAACAGTGACCTTTCGATGAAACACTGAATATAGGCTATAGCCTATAGGAATATTTCACTGGTCTACATGCAAAACAAAGAATGTGTGTCTATGCTGAGGGATGAGGTTTCTTCAACCACATTCCAAAAGATAATGTCTCTATGACACATTGACAAAAAAGCATTGCAATGTTTCACTGGTTGTTCCGTAGAGGTCTGTAGTGGGCAACATGGAAATCAAGACTGAGGAAACGCCTCCTGTCGAAGCATGGTTGGTTATCTATGTCCTTAAATAACTCATCACAGAAATAACCTTAATCTAAACCCTGGTTATGAACGAGGCACCAACTGACACCTTGTACACTCTTAAAACTAATGTGTTGTCCCTATCTGGACACAGAGATGTGTTAAAAACTACTCAAGTTGTGTTGTTTTCAACACATTCATTTTAAGAGTGTACAGGGTAGACAAGTGACCTTTCACTTCCTAAAAGTATACCGGTAATAGCAATCAGACATTACAAAAACAAACATAACATTTCAATAGTACAGGTCAGTACATTTTTATCCAGTAAATAAAATTATGACATGCACGTAGGAACACAGACAGATAACACAAACAGAAAATGAAGAGGAAGTCTTTCAAAGCAATGCTTTCTCACAATTCGGTGTTGTGGTAGTAGTAGTGGCTAAGGAGCTGGGCTAGAATTCAGTAGCCAGAAAAGGTGTGAGTTCAATTCCTGGCTGCCACCGTGAGCAAGGCACTTAACCCTGAGTTGCTCTGGGGGGACTGGCCCTTGTAATAATAGACATATGTAAGTTGCCTTAGATAAAAGCGTCAGTCAGAGTTTAAGAAAATGAAGGAGTTAGAGAAAAAAAACAATTCATAGTGCATATTCTGTATTACTGTATTAATATTTTGAATATTAAGCCATCTCTGACACATTATGCAAACCAATAGCTACTCTCTCCGTCCCTAAATGGAAAAGGATTGTGTGTGTGGGGGTTGTTTGTATGGGGTGGAACAGATATGCAGTATAACAAAGACTGCTTCATCTCAGCCCACTGCTGTCAGGCCAGGCCATAATCAAATGGACAGCTCTTGCACCCTCTGCCAGAGAGAGAGAGGAGGGAGTGAAAGAGTGAGAGAGAGGAGAGAGCGAGAGGAGGGAGAGAGAGAGAGAGAGGGGGGAGAAGGGAAAGGGGGGGGAATAATAAGGTGGACAGTTCTATGGCAACTGGCAACCTTATTTTGGGTTTAATTCAGTTAGTGTGTGTGCAGAGAGGGGGAACAGTGTGTCAGAGGCTGAGTGAGTGAGCGAGACAGAGAGAGGAAAGACAAAACTGGAACCATCAGAGAAACTGGGGGCGGGGGGCAGAGGGAGGGAGAAGGAGAGAGAGAGAGAGAGAGGTCATGTAAGGCTTGGGCTCCAGTTTCTGTTGTAATCCTCGAGACAGATGGCCCCCATCGCCATGTGTCAGACAAACGTCACAGGAAAGGGGCAAACAGAGAGAGAGCGAGAGACAGAGAGAGAAGCGTGTAGAAAAACATACGTTTTTGTGCTTTTTAACGTGGTCGAGCGTGTACATGTGTCAGCAGCAGACGAGAAGTTTCTCAAGTCTGTCAACTGCAAAATAAATATGAGACAGTGGAATGTCCATCTGTTGCTTACCATCACTGTGGGCCTGAGCTCTTTTTGGCTTTGGTCTGCTAGAAAACCTCTCTAGACCTTTAAGTAAGTGCATCTGAAGACATATGCATAACAGCGCAAAACTTCAACTTAAAAACACTGCTACTGGCAGAGGTAAAATGAGTTTATGAAATTAATGTCATATGATGATAGTTGATAAGTTAACTACTAGAACATGACATGAACCACATGACTGTTTGCGGCGTTGTACCAGAGCGTGTTATATGATATATATATATATATATATATATATATATGATATATTTCTAATATACTTTTGTTTCCAAATTTCTGTTATGAACTTATGCTTTATGGAAAAACTGATTGAATTTGTTAATATAATGATAGTGCATTAGAATAAATGTGTACCCCATAAGCCCTAGCTCTTGTTACTCATCATATGTTCACTATACCTTATGAGCAATTGGAATAAATGAAGACAACAGACAAGACAACAGTTGTGCAGAAAAGACAGTTCACGCTGAGGCTAAAATTAGCTTAAGTTAGTTTACCACGTTCCTATTAAATGCACAAGTACAACTGATTATGGTAATCTATTTGTCCAGGTCAGTTGATAAACATGCCCATTCATTGATATTTAATCAATTTGTTTTTTAACGGTGATGCTTACTTATATGCATATGACACAGGCTAAAGTTTGCCTAAGGTGGCTAACCTAGCTTAGCAAGAAATGAATCAGGGATCATAGGCTGCTTTAGCACATCTCTCTTATATTGCATAGTTAAACAACTTATGACAGCGCCACTGAAACGTCATGGTCACTTCTTTGTGTCATTACCTTCCTTAAATTCAATAACGACACTAGGCCAAACATTCTCTCTCCGCCTGTGTGTGTGTGTGTGTGTGTGTGTGTGTGTGTGTGTGTGTGTGTGTGTGTGCAGGAGAGGGTGAAATGCTGATCCCGTTGCTTCTTTCTTTGAAACTTTTAAATGACTTTAGCACTCGAACAGCAAGTAAGGTATGTTACCAAGTGGTTTCATCCTGGGTTCTACTCTAAATGTCATACTGTGTTGTTGCATCCTGCATCCTAATGTTATGCCTTTGTTCATGTGTGCTCTACTACCAAGTGGCAGTTAGTTCAGGTGAAATGTTTAATTTCTGTAGATTGTGTTGTTCACCCTATGAGTGCCTACAATCTTCAATATCTTTCTTGAGTCTTATAAAAGTGATAGTGGGATAGTGAGCAAGTGAGAAGGCCCTGGGCCCTGAGTGCAGTGGGTTGGTTAAGTGTTTACTGTCCAGGGAGTGATTCCATGATCCAGTGTGAATGTGAGTGTGAATGGGATAATGTGTAATTGTGTTGTCATGAAGTTGTATTAGTGTTTCCCATGATATGATGTAATGTAGTGTTGTATTTCAGTTTGCTGTAAATGACATCAGACTAACTACCTCCTGTACTGATCATTTTGTTGATGTATGTATTTAGCCCTAGTGTATTGAATATGTATTACTGACTACCCTTGTGTTTTCCAAAAACGCTGTCTGTTATAATAAATAATATAGCTCAGTGTAGCTGTGATGAGCTCTCGCTCTGCCTGTTAACGAGCCTTCATTGTTCTCAATTATCTGCCACTCCCAGTCTCTGTCTCTGCTCTGCCTGATTAGTCGCACCTGTCCCTACCCTTGCTCTCTCGTTGACCTGCCAGCTGCACTGCATTTCCTGTTAACCATCCCCTGTATTTAAAGCCTTGTTTTTCAGTCCACCTTTGTCAGAACGTCTGCAAAGCCTGCACCTGTAACCTGCACGACTACGCGCCACTCTGACTCCTGCTTTTGTACCCGGACCCGCTTGACTCCCCTCTGCTCTCCTGCCGCAGTAACTCAGCCTGCCTGCCACCTTTACTATTGCGAGTTCTGCCTTGGCTTTGTCTGTGCTGCTGCCTTGTTTCGCCTGCCCTGTTCCTCTGCTCTCCTGTTGTGTGTGTGTGTGTGTGTGTGTGTTCCCCAGGACTTCCAGGCCCCTGGCATGTAAGCCCAGACCCTTCGTCCCCACCAACGTTTGACGCCTCTCTGCCACTGGGACACACACACACCCACACACTTCTTTTCCCCCAACCCTTTAAAAAACTGAAAGAAACGTGACACACTTGTGGTCCTCGTCTGTCTTGCCCGTGACAATAGCCTAGTCTATTTCCTACTGCTGAGTGCAGTATCAAGCTTAGATTATTTGATGAGTACCATAAATATAGTATAATGTGTCTCACAAAAAAGGGTTGGATAGATTGAGCTTTATTCTTAATAGATTGATTTGCGATACAGTGAAGTATTTTATATAACCTGCAGTTACATAACCTGCAGACACGACTGTGGTCAATGCACAATTTTGTTTAGTTTTTTTATTTACGCAAAATACTGCCATGTGGTTTATTTACGATTTATTTATATTTAAGCATATTTACTTGCAGTCTGCAACAAAGCTTGCAAAGCCATAGTGCTCTATTTGACATAAAGAAGACTATAGGATGAATTTATGGACATGCGTGGTCATGATACCGAGGCATCGTGCACTATAGATTACACACATGTGACTGGAACAAACTAAAACAATGGATCTTCTTATCTACTCTGCAGGATGTGCACTGTGCAGATGGCTGATCTATCCTACAACTACACGCACACATACACATTATACACACACACACACACACGCTGCTCACCGTGCTGGATGATGCCATGCTCCAGGAGCCTCCGCCCCAGTTGCTCTGCCTCTTCCCTGGTCGCCGTCTCGCCCTCCTGCAGTAGCCAATCCACAAACTCGGACGCCACCAGGCTCCGCTCGAACGTCACGCCCTCCTCCTCTCGCGTCTGCAGGAGGCCGTTCTCCATACTCATCAGCCTGCCGACAGGACAGCACAGTCAGACACCCGCCCTAGCCACGGCTCTGCCCCAGCACCCAGTTAATCTATGCCAAGTCTCAAAAACATACGGACGACCAAAGTCTCGACCTGCTTACGTGCTGACAAAAACACATTTTGTTTGTGCGTTAAACCTGGGTTAAAATGTGTAATGTGTTTTTACGGACAAGATGTTCCACAGTGTGGTCAGACATTTAATAACAAATCTTCTCCTCTCATTAGTAAAGGGGATTAAGTGTGCACCCAAAGCACAGTGGGCATCCACAGCTAAATTAAGCACTTTGGCGTAAAGGGGGTGTTGCTGTGCAATATTTGGTTCTTGCTTAGCCTACTTTCCATTACCCAGTCCTAGTGCGTTTGCTCAGTGTTCCTTGTACGCTGCTGCAAACTAAACAGACAAATGTACCGCTCCCCTCTAAAGAGATATTGGGCTTGGCTAGAGAAAGCGCATGAGGTCATCAGACGACAAGGGGCAGTCACCTGTAAACGATTCCTACCTTTAACATACAACATCCATAGTACTGTGCACTATGGACACACAGGCTAGGATGGAAAGCCACACCAAGCACTTTTGGGCTGAGATATATAAAGCAAACATTTGCCTGCATCAAACATTTTGCCTGGCTAATGACCCTTATCTAATCCTACATCTCCGTGCCTTCCTCTTGCTAGGAACACAGTCAATTGGGTGAGGCCCTCTGTCTAAAATGCCAAGCCTAGGCACCTGAATCTTAACTGATAACGTGGACATTAAGTGGTGCTGCAGTTGTGCAATCGCAGTGTGACCTTGGCCGAGGTTAGACTGGCCTCACTGACCTAGTTTTTAATCCCTGTGTCCCATCTCTTTTCTTTACAGCCAGTGTCTCTTACTCAGTAGTCACCCTGTCACCCTGTCACCCTGTCACCCTGTCCAATCCCTTGGCATAGAGCCTGAAAATCGGAACTGCAAACCATATCACTAGACTAGAGATGCATCGCTAGACATATCACTCCACATTAACAGCTGGTCAGGGCTGGCCACCTCCTGATGGTTGGTGACACAGATGGGGAAGGTCTGCAGGATTCCGTTACTGTTACACTGGTGTCTGCAAATCATTTCCCAAAATAACAGGGGGGGGGAAAAATCTCCACTGCTGATGGTCCTTTGAGAGCAGCCCGTTTTAGTCTCACTCATATCCTTAAAGGATTCTATGATCCTTATCGAGAGGAAATGATAGCGGGCCACATTTTTCCCGTCATTTTCCTCCTCCTCCTCATCATCTATGTTTTTTTCCCTCATGGCGAGAGGCCGCATTGCCATGTGTTTATGCAACACAACAAGGTCCTGGAAGTGCTCATACCACCGCGCTAGGGCTTCATGGCCCTCTTGCAAGACTTGGCCAAAAACACAGGAATGTTATAATTAGCTGCCATTGTGGACTCCCTGCTGTACTCATTGGGGGTGGCGTGGAAAAACAGGGCCCCTCAGCATGGGCAGGAAGCTCCCGCGGCCGTTAACCAGAGAGAGAGAGAGAGAGAGAGAGAGAGAGAGAGAGAGAGAGAGAGAGAGACAGAGAGAGAGAGAGAGAGAGAGAGAGAGAGAGAGGCCACCCTCTCAGGTTGGTGTTTGTTGTTGTCTGGTATTTCGGATTTACCGCGGCCCCGACAGAGGGGCAGGGAAACAGCAGGGAAACACAGGGGAAATAGAACGAGGATGTCGGGTCACTGTTCATCAAACAATTTCAAAGGGTCTCCGAAGCCAGTGACCAGCCTTAGAGTGAACGGGTAAAACATTGACAGACAGGCCACCACTCCCTGCAGTGGAATCTGAAGAGTAAGTCAGGGGGCCATGTGGAGAGGGATGAGAGCCAACTCCACCTCCCCTGTCCTGTCCAGCGCATCATGCCAGGTCGAGCCTGCCGAGCGGAGGAGTGCACCCACTTTCTCCTCCCGGCTGTAAATCAGTCGGTGTGCGAGTGAGCCGGGCGGTTCTGGTGACAGACAGAGGAGTGATGTGGGTGGGGGTGGAGAGAGCTGACCCATATACAGATGCTTATGGGCTACGCAGCGCCACATGCATCCATCATTGTTACATAAAGTAGCAGATGTCTTCTCACACCAGACAGCCTCTTCCTAGGGTGAGACTGAAAACACTGTAACGGCACAGAACATGCACATACACGCACACGCACACACACACACACACTCACATGCACGCACACGCACGCACACACACACACACACACACGCACACACACGCACACACACGCACACGCACGCACACACACACACAAACAGGCATTTCTGGTTTTGGACCACATCTTGTTACTTGTTACTATGCAAGACTGCCCACTCAACAAAGAGGCAGCTCCTCTATAGCAGACTGCTGTGGCATTGCTGTCCACCTCTGCTGCAACACATAGTATATCATCAGACAGGACTGGACCATCATCTCATTGACCCAGTAAAGCCTCCAGGCCTGTTACAGCTTGAGCCGACACAACTTATCATGCTTAGTGTTCATTAGGTCATGCATTCAATAGTAAATGTTAAATATAGACCAGCCACCTGGGCCTGTGGTCCGCAGCATGAGATGATGTTAGAATTTGGACATGATAAGAGATGAGTGATGCCCCACTCACAAGGCCGGCACAGTCTGTGCGCATGACCTTTAGGAGAAGGTCAAGGGATAGAGTTCCTGCATAGAACCCAGCCATGTACGTGAGAGACCTTCAAAGAACTCAGTGTCCTGATGGTGGAAGACTGATGCAGTATTTCATCATGTTCATCTGACTAGTAATTATTTACAGAAAAGAACAGTGCTACTTGTTTTAACTTGTTTGACGGTAAAGGCTGTGCATCACACATAGATATGGAGTTAAACAACGCCATTAAACACACAGTTTTCTGTTCTGACTTGCTTGTTTTGATTTAAATATCAGTATCATACCAATGTAACAGGGATAACACTTCCAAACCTGCTTTAAATTGAATGTATCAGAGGCTTCAACTTCTTAAGAGAGCAACATTGAGTTTATATAGAATCTAAACCTATCTAGACATACATATGTTTGAACGTGTGTCGAGTTAACAATCTAACATGTCCTCACACAACCCCATACATCCCTTAGACAGAATATTGCAAGACAACTGAATTATTGTGCAATCCATACTCTAAGCTACAGCGTTCAAAGCAACCATTTCCAAGTCAAACAGAAGTGACAAACACTGATCTGACGTGATTTGATATGTGAACCCCCGCTCCTAGATGTTCTGTCCGGATGCCAAACTGCAAGAGGCTGATGGATGCAGGTGAAAGCAGTTAGATAAATAGACTGAACTGACTGAAGCACTTCTCCAATCTGCTGGCAGCCTGGGTCTCCATGGGAACAATTAATTTGCGGAGGAAGTGCGAAAACCAAATGTACTGACCTGCCTGCTGCTGGGGACCAAAGTGGTTAGGTACCAAGAAAAACACACACAGAGGCAACAACAATGTCCAAACAACACTGAACATGCCCGTTCAGCTCAAAGGAGCGTGCGGATTGGCTTGTCTGACCCACCAGTTGAGTATCTGTCTTTTATCTGAATGGATTGTCAACATATGAGACAACATGTCAGTTTTGTTGTTTTTTTTATGTAACTTCAAAGGAATTACATTCCCTAAGTGAATGTCTAGTATGACTTGGCCAGGTATGACTTGTGGCTTGACACTTTGTGATGATGAGAGACATGCTTGGAAACAAGTTGATCTTGAGAGTGTCAAAACCAAACAATAACAGCTCCTGACGTTCAGTTCAAATCCTGCCCACAAAAGCACCATTCACCTTTCTGATGTGCTACTTTGAGTTCCATTGTCCTGAGGCACTGGACTGGTCTAGAATGTTTAGAAGGCTTCTAGAAGGCTTCAGATGTATATTCTAGGCAGTCTGTCTGGCTCTTCATAAATATTGAACGTCTAAATGACTTGAATTTCTACAGAAACCATCATTGTGCAAAAAAACAATCAATTTCAATTCTTTTTGTCCAATAACACTGCAATTATACTATACTCTTAAAATGAATGTGTTGAAAACAACACAACGTGTGTCCAGATAGGGACAACATAGTTTGTGTTGTTTCCAACACATTGTTTTTGTTATTTGTTACACAATATGTTTTGAAAATAACTCAACTTGTGTGGAAAACAACTTGCGCTGTTTAACACATTTCTGTTTAACACGCTGTTTAACACATTTCTGTGTCCAGATAGGAACAACACAGTTTGTTGTTTCCAACACATTCATTTTAAGAGTGCAGTAGTGAACTTGAACCTCACTACTTGTTCACTGTACTAAAGACTGAATGTGAAATTGTATGAGAATTGTGAGTAAACAAAAGAAAAAAAGACACTGCTTCTCAAAACACATCTATTCACTGTCTGTTACACACCATGGCTTTATGACAGAATGGCAGTAGCGCCTCACCTGCCCCATCCTACATTTACACCAAGCCCCCCAAAAGCTTGCCTCTCTAGTGAAAGAGCAGCAAGAAAACATCCGTTCATAAAAGGAGGGAAAATCAACAAATTAAAAGACAAACACCAACATACTTCTCGTATATCCTCTGGCCCCTCATGAAGACCTTGGCCTCATTGTCCAGGGGGAACGTGCCGTCATCCTTCCGGAAACGGTAGAAGAGCTTCATGTCTTTGAACTCCTTGTGTTCATCAAGAACTGAAAAATAAACAAACAAGTGTGGGCCATTGATAAGACCAAAGGTAAGACCAAAAAAACAATAAATACCTATAATAATAGCATTTGTTTTACTGTGCTTTTCTTAGCCATAACATTAAGTAAAGGCCTTGAGGAGATAGAACATAGTTCTTTTTTCCTAGTGGCATTAAGCTTCTATTGTGCTGTTGTATACACTGAGGGTTCCTACACATTTTCCATTTCAAATTCTTTTTCCATACTCAAATTTTCACATTTCTCGGTACATTTTTTTTTTTTAAGTATATTTTTTTGGGCTTTTATGCCTTTAATGCGACAGGATAGTGGAGAATGACAGGAAGTGAGTGGGAGAGAGAATCGGGGTGGGATCCGAAAGGACCACGGGAGGAATCGAACCCGGTCAGCCGGGCTGACGGTGCAGGTGCCCCAGCCAGTTCCGCCACGGCTGGGGCCACGGTACATTTTTCTGACCATATTCTAGACATTGTCAATGGAGCGTTCTACTAGCATTGTCAATGTTTATTATTAACTAGGTAGCCCTTGGATACTTTTCGTTGGGGGAAGTGCTGTGTTGGAAGGTGCACCCACATTTTTAGTTCTCTGTAGATACAGCATAGCCTACATATGTTGGAGACTAGTGCACTGCTGGCAGAGGCCTCAGAAATCACCATAAACAATATTATTTGTTTGCAATAACAGTTTATCAGATAATGCAGTATCCATGTCTTGGTATCTTTTACAAAATCAATAAAAAGTCTACCAGTGTTTTAGCCGAAAATAGCCATACCCTTGTTTCTTTTTTCCATACTTATCCAGACCTGGAAATTACTAAAATCAAATTCCATACTTTTCCAGGTTTTCCATACTGCGTAGGAACCCTGTGTATAGTACTGTATGAATAAAATGAATGAAATGAATAAAAGCAAAAATCTTGTTCAATTACGATTGTAAATAAAATGTGCAGTTGCTTTATTTTCTATCATTAAAATATGCGAGAGTGAGCATTCAGTCCCCTAAACATATGAAGTACTGCACTGAAGGCTCTCATCGTTTATGGAGGCTCAGGACACATTGGGGAGATAACCTGACAAGTACAGTATATTGGCATCTGATCTTATAACACTGAAAACAACATTTCTGACAGACATTAAGTAGTGCCAAATCAGCCACTGACAGTCACCTCATACTACATCTGAACATCGAGCACCCATGTAAAACAATATACAGTCATGTGTGGCATTATATAGCAATAACCCAACAACTACAGTGCTATACACATTCATCCTAGAATGTATGTTCTTGTCAGAGATCTGAAAAACGTTGACAATCAGACTCTTTGGGTGATAAATGAATTTTTGTCATTTCCAATAGCCCGTCAGAGTTGTGTGTTACCATGGTGGATGATGCTCTGATCCAGCAGCTTCTGCATGATCTTGATGGCCGTGTCCCGGTCGGAGGCCTCCTTGTGCTCCATCAGCCAGTCGATGAGCTCCTTGGCCACGAAGCAGTTAGGGTAGGTCCTGAGGTGGTGCCGGCGGTCCTTGATCACCTTACATTCATGGAGCCGGAGCCTGGGATGCACATATACGGAACTGGGCATGAGCTTAAACGTCTAAGACATGCTTATCATACACTCTTTCACCCTCAACCCACACACATACAGACACACACACGTAAACACACAAATACACACGCACACATTACAGTGAATATCATAATACATATGTAATCAGAAGAAGAATTCATAGTCTACTCCACTTGCACTACTCCACTTGTACACTTGCACACTTGCAACTTGTTGTTGTTGTCCTGTTGTCCTGAACACTTCTGAACACACTTCTGCTGCTCTTACATAACTTGCACCACTATGCCACTTGCATACTTAGGTCAAACAAAACTACCTCAGCCATTTATTGGCCTGACTTTTGCACTATTATATTCACTGTCTACTGTATGCACAATTGCACAATTTCTACCAATTTTTGCTGCTCTTATTTCTTCATTGTGCCTTCTTATTTTTACTTTTTATATTGTTTACTTGAATGTTATGTTTGTCTGTGGACCTAATTGGTAAAATATGTCTTGTCTCCACCGTGGGATAGTAGGAAATGCAATTTCGATCTCTTTGTAGGTCTTGACATGTGAAGAAATTGACAATAAAGCAGACTTTTTGACTTTGATAGGCCCCATTTCCCTGATTCTGAATGGACAGATGAGACCTACAGTGATTTCACAGACACCAATTTAATAGATAATTGTCATGTCAGTCGTCTTAATAACTTAATTAGGTCTACGACTTCATACCATTATGGTTGTGCCTTTGTACTGTGACTTTCAAGGGACTATTGTACTCTTACAAGCATCAGAGGTGTAGAGCAGTTTGACAGCATTCTGAACCTATGCCCTGACAGGATCAGTTTTAAGTAAGGTAATAATAGAACTGATCGTAAAACTACTGAGCGTGTTATTGTCACAGCCATGCCAGGTTCCCCAGAAGCCACACCCAGTCACTCACCTTCAGACTCAACAAATCCCTCAGCCACGCCCATCAATCAGTCCCTCACAGCTCATGTCTCCAGTTCACTTTCCCCTGATTACTGAATTCCCTACACCTGTGTTTCTCTGGACTCTAGCCCTATTTTTGTCCCACTTCCCCAATACTCAGTGGCTGGTCTCAATGTGACAAGAACTCTGTGCTCCCGACTTCCCACATTTACGCCAGTTTTTGCTGGAAGCTTCAGTTAAGTTGGATCATTTGTTTGGACTACCTTTTTACTTGAACTCTTTAGCTAATCTTCTGTGCTTTGGACCTTTTGGACCTTAACTTTGTGTCTCCTGTGTGTTTGCTAAGCCGTGGGTCTGCAACTTCCTTGTTTAACGTTGTGCATCATTAAATCTGAAAAACCTTGAACTGAATTCTCTGTCTGAGTCAGTGTATGACAGTTATATGGCAACAAAAAGCATGCAGTGGCTCATCATTCACATTTGAGTGCCCACAGGTGACAGATGTGGTGTTTGGAACCCACACCAAGACCTTGCCTAGTGGCTTGCTAGGCTCACTACAACTGTTGTTTATTATTGTGTCAAGTAGTGTTTCCAACTCTGTTGGTGAGTCTTGAGCTCCGCAATGTTGCTCTCCATTATCAGCAAACATATGCTACATCTCATGTCTAAAGGGATTTGGGTGCTGCTGTCCTAGCTTATTTGTGTGCAAAGGAGACTCAAGGCAGTAGTTAACGGCTGCAATATAAGAAATAGCAACAATAAGGATTAATGTGGCTCACACATAACTGTAACGTTTATAAAGCCAATAAAACACAAAACAAATGTCCAGCAATTTCCTGGAAAGATGTTATTCAACATGTTATTTTGGTGATCTGCTTTAAGACACCGCACAAACAACACAGTAAAACTTTTTTGAAATATATTTTTGTAGTTAATTATTTAGCCCTGGCCTTTGTCCATTACACCAACAATTTGCCAATTTCCCAACCTCTCTGCCATGAGGAGGAAGGTCAGTGGCAGGTCCAAAAGCCAAGTCAATAAACTGAGTAACCTAACAACTGGCACAGCATACTGGCATGATAACCAATCTGTAACAGTTGATTTGAACAGTCTACAAAGAAACAGGTTCTCTCTACTTTGCCATCTGAACGTCCACAGATATAAACAGTGGGACAATTAAAATGACAGTGGGTGAAGGTCACTTGACGGCCGACGGCCGACATTATGCCACTTGGCAAAATTTCACAATGCAAACACACCAAGCTCATTGTGCACAACAAGCCGTCAAGGCGTATTGTTACAGTCCAAATGGGTGCTAACACGCCTTTGTTTGCGGAGCTGCAGGGGTAGGCTACATTGCCTTGCACATATAGCACACAGAGTGCACACACCACCACAGCCACTCCTACCTCAACTGCTCCCCTGTAACCAGCACCTCGGCCATGCGTTCCAGCTCTGCAGCCTTCTTCTGCATACTGGTCTGGATGCCGTCCATTTCTGCGTTTAAATGCATATAGAGGCAAAAAATGAATGAATGCAGTGACAGAATACACGAGACTGAAAATTACGATAATGTGATCCGTTACGTTAGTGCACGCTCAGTCATTCATTTGCACGTGATCGCTGTAACAGTTACAGTGAGAGCACTATACAATACAAAGCCAGCTAGCCAACTGATTGTTTTCATGAATTCAAGAAGCTGAATAAAAATAATTACTGACTGCAGTGTCTCTGGTCCTGTTAAACAAAAGCATTTAGGTTATATTACAAATAATGATACAGTTTACTGTAAAATGCGCAAACAACCCATCACAATCAGGAGACAGCAAGCCTTACTAGCTTGTCATATAACAGGGTCGTACCCAAGAGCTTTCAATTAACAGAGGTATAAAAATAATGAAATTACCTTTGAGCCGTCCTCTGGAAGCGTTAACTGTAGGACCTGTGGCTAAAAATTACATCCAATTTTGCGGATAGCAGCCATAGTAAAAAAAGGTGTTTTACAATTAACACAAAAAAACAGACATGCCTGTTTCAACCCAATGCAACAACTTAGAACAGTCTTTCTGTCAGCCAATCCTTCAGCACAAATTATTCAAAGTGTGTAGTACTGCATATATGTCAGCATTCCAGCTGATAAACAGAAACCTACTAGCGAAGTACTACATCGACCCGTCTGTTAATGCACATCAACATATATATGCGATATCCCCTTATCGTCTTTGATTGTTTACTATTTGACACCAAAGGCACGTTTCGCACTAGTGCAGCGCGAGCCAACTTGCTCTGACTGTCGTGCCGTCACAGGGGGAGTTACTCCACAGGGCGGGGCTTGAGGTGGGAGTAAAATCATGGTGTCTTTCACGTTATAATTTTAAAGACTTAAAGATCACATGTCGTTGTCAAAAATGAAATTATTACTCTTCAACCAGAAGAAATATGGTCATATACACTATAGATAAAAGTATGCCATTACATCCACAGTGATCCCAATATTCATATGTAGCCTCATATGGAATTGATAGATAGATAGATAGATAGATAGATAGATAGATACTTTATTGATCCCCAGGGGAAATTCAAGGTCGCCCTTTGGGGACCATTGGTCCCCCCTTTACAGCTGTAGCTTCCACTCTTTTGAGAAGGATTTCCACAACATCTTGTGTTTGTGGAATTTTTCGCCCATTCATTCTTACTGTCAATCTGAGGTCAGACACTGATGTTGGACAAGAATACCTGGCTTGCAATGCTTTAGTATGCCTACATCCCAGATGTGTTTGATGATGTAGAGAGAACCATGTTCTCTGCAAGCCAGTCAAGTTCTCCCATACCAAAATCATATAAACATGTCTATGGAATTGCTTTGTGCACTGTACATTCATGCTGGTGGAGGGATAATGGAATAGGGGTTGTTTTTTAGGGGTTGTGTTAGTGAAGGGAAATCTTAATGCTTCAGTAGTCTATAAGACAATTTAGACAAATATTCTTCCAACTTTTTGGGAACAGTCCGAGGAAGCCCTTTGGTCCCAGCATGACTGTACCCCAGTGCACAAAAGGTCCATAGAGACATTGTTGTTAATTGACTTGACTGGCCCGCTAAGAACAGGATTCTCTATGCCATCATACACTTTAGATGAAGTAGAAGAGATATTGTGAGCCAGGCCTTCTGTCCAATATCAGTGCCTGACCTCAAATACTCTTCTGAGTGAATAGGAAAACATTTCCACAAACACACTAAAAGAGTGGAAGATGTTACAGCTGCAAAGGGAGAGCCAACTCCATATTAATAGGCTGGTAATGCTTTGTGGGTGGCAGGCGTCCCATTACTTTTGTAGATGTAGGATAAATGACTGTGTCATTTCAGGTATATGACAGTGAGAGGAAATGTGTTAGTAATAATCAGCATGTAGCATGTGTTAAAATGTCACCCAGGTACCTCACCCGTTAACTCAAATGACCATGAAAATATGTACACCCCCACCTGCACATGAAACGATGTGAAACAACAATCATGTTAACTTTTCCTTTAGCCCCCTCTAAAGGAAATAGCTTGCGTTGCAGATTAACATTCATCCTTGTTGGTCATTGGCTGGTGGCAGAGTCACTCAAATTTGCTGGGATTTCCGGTAGATATTGCGCGAAAACTGAAGTGCAGCAAGTGCGGTGTGTTAGCGTCTTTATGAAGTACGGAAAAGTCCTTTGTAGACGAAATGAGAACTTTGGAAGAGGTAAACGCAACACTTGAGATCGCAAAACTCAAAGAACAGGATTTGTTGCCGGTAACACATTGCTTGTCTTTTGGAGAAAATGTGTCATCTGGAGACTACTGCCTCATGGAACTGGACGAAACACTTTGTAAACACATTGAAGCTGGAAAGAGGTAACGTTATTGCTATGTCTAACCATTTAGTAAATCAATGAAAGCAATTCATCATAGCAACATAAGTATTCGATGAGTAACAGACTGTGACGAAATTTAACTAATGTGAAATCTAGGCAGGTTAGGATAATTACCTAGGAAGTTACACTATACTGCCATTCAAATGTCATTTCCGAGAGTCACTAAGGCTACAAGGCTTAGCACAGAGACGTATACTCAAAATATTACATTATCGTGAAACTAACGTATCAGCAAACTGATCCTCAAATGTTTTCATATCATTTTAAGCCTTGTCATTAGAGGAGACAAAGATGAGCATGCGATTATATGCAGTGAAGACAAAACCTACGACCTCAAAATGGCAGACACATCCAACTTGCTTCTGTTTGTACCTGGATGTAAGACTCCGGATCAGATGAAGGAAGTGTCAGCGGATGCTCAGCTTGTCAATGCTGAGGTGAGATGAAATGTTTTTTTGACTGTCTCTTCCCTATTTCTTTGCTTGTGTAATATTATACAGTGTGTGTGTGTTAGGTATGGGGGTTCTCCAACTGCTACTGGGAGCTGAAGCAGCAGCGGCCAAGGCTAAAGAAGTTGAAGAAACTTTTGATGGAGTATCCGTATGAGGGCCCATCTCTGCCCGCAGAGGAAGAGCCTGAAGTCCCTGAACAAATGGTACAGCCTTACCTGTACTACTTCCACATATGAATGATAGTGTGTGAAGACTATTGTTTTAAATCCAATTCACTGCTCAATTTACTTTCGCAGCAGTCTCTGTCAACATCGCTTGTTAGCTAAACCTGCATTAGTATTCTATGTACCTAGTATTCTATCCTGCATTCTTGAATTTCCCCTAGGGATCAATAAAGTATATCTATCTATCTATCTATCTATCTCTATCTATCTATCTATCTATCTATCTATCTTGGGGGCAGCCGTGGCCCACTGGTTAGCACTCTGGACTTGTAACCGGAGGGTTGCCGGTTCGAGCCCTGACCAGTGGGCCGCGGCTGAAGTGCCCTTGAGCAAGGCACCTAACCCCTCACTGCTTCCCGAGCGCCGTTGTAGCAGGCAGCTCACTGCGCCGGGATTAGTGTGTGCTTCACCTCACTGTGTGTTCACTGTGTGCTGAGTGTGTTTCACTAATTCACTGATTGGGTTAAATGCAGAGATCAAATTTCCCTCACGGGATCAAAAAATATATATACTTATACTATATCTATCTATCTAGTAAATGCAAGTTCTACGATGCACCTTTGGTGCAATCTGGACGCATCATCAGTGAGTTAAGAGCTAAGCAATAGATTCATTATTATCATAGAACATTCTGTAATCCCATAAGGATGATGTCAAATGGTTAAGTTCATGAAGTGTTTTTGCATAATGCTGTCATGTTTTCAGCTTTGTGAGCTGTATATGGATATCTGAAAAAGACCCGATTGCCCAACATGCTATACCATCCCATCTGCAGTATAGAGTTTGTTTACTTTTCTTTGACAAAGCAGTCAGTCCAGAGAAGAGTCTATATGTAGTCTAGCTATTCCACAGAATGCATTTTTCTGTCTCCTCAGTACTCCACAGCTGACCTTCTTGAAAGAATCCAAGCAAGTAAAGAGGAACTTTTGGCCCAACTAAAAAATATTAACGCTTGCGAAATAGATGGTGAGACCTGTTTCATCTCAAAATTCTTACATACATAATTCTTTCACACAAACTTACGTCACATACCACTCAGAACTCCACGCCATGATGTTGGAGGTGCAAACAATCAAGAGTTTTCGTTGATTTGACCATCCGCTGTTTTGGATAGACAAAAGCAAAATTTCATAGGAGTGATTAATGTCAAAAAAATATAGACTGGAGTAACTCAACATTAGGCACCTTGAATATGTTTATGTTCTGAAGATGTCAATCAGCATGTTATAGTTACCAAAATGTGTTACCAAAAACACACATGGATAGCTATAAAAACCGTGCATTCATTATACAACTAAACAAAATACTTTTATAACCTTTGAGCCAGCTCATTTCTATGTAATCTGAATGGCGATGCAGCTTTTATATGCACCTCCAACAGAATGGAATACCTGTTACCGCCCACAAATATCCACAAATGTCTGTATGTTTGTGTCAAAGAATATCATCATATCATACATCATATTATCAGAAAGGGGATTGACTGCTATAATGTGGATAACAGTACACCTTATATTCCTAACATGTATGTACAGCACGAGATTTAATGCTCCCTCTGTCTTGCAGGCTTCTGGAGAATTTTGGATTTTGATTATGAGATGAAGCTGGTGGGCCATATAACTCAGCTAGTTGACTCTGAATCCTGGTCTTTCACTGAAGTTCCTTTGAGTGATTGTCTTCAGGAACTTGGTGGCCTGGAGCCAAAGTAAGAAATAAGCATATTCACAAGAATGATGTATATGCATTCACTAGGTCTTCAATCTTCCTTTCACAATATGATATGCACTGCACTGTTGATTGATTTATTTCAAATATTTGGTGACAGTATTTTCATCATTAATTAATTTGTAATGTCTGAAGTGACTTGCTGTTTGTATATGTGAACTTGGAGTTAGTAATGTATGCAGACAAATTTGTTGAACTTGTAAGTTAATTCAACAAAATGTAAACGCAACATGTTTGTTTTTGCCCCCATTGTTCATTAGTCTAATTAGAAGAACTAAGACCTCTTTTATGCTCACAAAAGGTTTATTTCCCTCAATTTTTTTGTTTAACAAATTTTGGCAAATCTGTATTGGTTCACCTTCACATTCGTTCATGGGCAGCAGCTCTGAACATTTTTGCAACATGCCAATTATGTCCTTCAAAACTTCACATTTGTGGAATAGACTAGGTGCACAAAAGGTTTTCCCTGTATGCTCATTTATTTCCGGCGGAGCATTAACTGTGTTATAATGGCATCTTCTATTACATTTTGCTCCTTACATCTTCACTCCGACACTGAATATCTTGTTTGCCCAATAATGACAATTTTAACACACGCATAATCCTTTATCGTAACATGCTGATTCCCTAATGCAACACCCAACTGGGTCCGTGTAGACACTAATTACATTAATAATAGTGGCAGGTTCAAACACACCTGGCTCCACCGGAAACAAATGAGCGCACAGAGAGCCTTCCGTGCACGTAGCCTATTCTGTTGATTGGTTTAACTGCATCATTTAGAAAGACCTGCTGTTTGGGCCAGTGGAGATGCATCTGAGTGAGTAATAATCAGTATCTTTTGATACTGATTATCAGCACAGGTGGATTATCTTGACAAAGGTGAAGGCTCACTAACACAGAATTCAGCAAATTTGTGAACATAGTTTGAGAGAAATAAGTCTTTCGTGTTCAAGAAATCTTACATCTTTTAAAATCAATTTCATAAAATGGGAGTGTAAAACAAATGTGTTGTGTTCATGTTCTTGTTGAGTTGAACAAGTTATCGTCATCTCAGTGATAATAACCATTGTCCTCTTTCTGATTCAGAGAAATGATAGAGCATTGCTTGAACTGTTATGGAAGGCAGTACACAACCGAAGGTATGCTATTCATACCTTTTCTTCTCTTGTCAAAATCAGTTAAGAACTTTGTGGTCTCTCGTTTTATCGTGCTGTACACATTGAGCTGTCTCTGTGGTTATAAAAATAGCCTTAACGCCACCATGTTTATTTCTGTTGTTTTCTTATCACCATCATTTGATGTACTGCTGCTGCTACGTGTTGTGTTCAGATGGGAAGGTGGCGTTCTCTCTGGATGAGGATAAAATCTGCCGGGCTACTGCCCAGCTGCTCCTGCAGAATGCAGTCAAGTTCCACCTGAGTGAGTTCCAGGAGGTCTGGCAGCAGAGTGTTCCGGAGGGGATGAGTACAAAGCTGGACCAGCTCAGGGTGAGGGACTGGACACACATGACCCAAGGCATTAGAAATGTACTTGGAAAAGACCCTGTTGGGTCAAAACGTCGCCAGTGTTTTTAGTCCAATTAAATATTGGGAGCTACTCCAGTGTGTGACAATCATTCTTCTTTTCGTCATACCGTGTACCTTTGTCCGGCTTAAGTGGGATGTGCACACAACGTCTCCAGTTAAACCATCAGAGACCCCTGACAGAAAAAAAAACAATATCTAATCAACCAGTGGTCAAAAACATAGTTTCCTGTTAAAAGTGGAACTGTTACTTACATAACTTGCACCACTATGCCACTTTCTTTATTACTTAGGTCAAACAGAACTACCCAAGCCTTTTATTGGCCTGACTTTGCACTAGTATTTTATTGACTGTCTATGCACAATTTCAACCAAATTTTGCTGCTCTTATTTTTTCATTATTATATGTGCCCTCTTATTTACTTATTTACTTACTTTTTTGTTTACTTGAATGTTATGTTTGTCTGTGGACTTAAATTGGTAAAATATGTCTTGTCTTCACCGTGGGATAGTGAGAAACGTAATTTCGATCTCTTTGTATGTCTGGAACATGTGAAGAAATTGACAATAAAGCTGACTTTGACTTTGACTTTGACTTTGAAACAGACCCAATCAGGGAGTAACAGTAGTCATTCAAAATTGAAACAATCTGTTCCCAATGCAGTGCTATTTTCAATCAAACCAAATATGAAAGTAATTCAACATCAAGTGAACTGGTAAAAATATATGGGGAATGCATTGTTCCATCAATGCTTTTGTCTTGTGCAGGGTTTGGCACTGGTAGACCGTAGCACCAGACCAGAGACCATTTCTCTTTTGAGGGTGGAGGACCTACCAGAGGACACCCTGGAGCGCTTCAGCTGCCTCTTCAGTATGAGAGAGAAGTGGACTGAGAATGACATCGCTCCCTACATACAGTGAGTAGAGTTGAAAGCCATGGCATAAATAAGATATAATTTGTTGCTATAACAGTAAAGCTAACCTTTTAAATAATATGTGGAGGATGATGATATATAAACACTGATTTTGAGTGTTTACTTTTTTATATCAAGTTCAGCAACTGTCTCTCTCCTAATGGAAGATCAGTGTCGATCACATTCTAACTGGATACTTTATGAAACAGGGATCTATGTGGAGAAAAACAGACAACTGGAGCCCTTCTGACGAAATTTGCACGTTCTTCAATGCAAAATGGCATCAAAGTGTACAACTCTAGAAGACCTATCGCAACCTAAAGTGAGGAGCATGCTTCTTCCTCGCCCCATCAAGAGGACGCATTTGTGTCTCCCTTGTGTATATTATCTGTTAATAAAACCTTATTTTTTAAAAACTTTGTTACTTGTTATTTTTTTCTTACATGGTCCAATTTGCATTGACTGCAATGGTCACAAGAAACTCAACCCAAATGCATTGTAAGCAAACCGAGGTGAAGTTAGATTGATATTTGATATTCGGATATTCGACAGATATTCAATTTTTTTTTAATGCAGCCAGTTTCACCCCATGTTTGCAGACAACCTACTTAGGGACCGTCTATAAGGTACCTTCTGAATTACCTTCATAGTCTTTTTTTGTCAATAGCTTTGACATCATGTGACCTAGTGACTCCAAACCAATGAAGAATAGTTATCCTATATGGGACTCATCAGACACACCTCCTTTTATAGTCACTGTATGCACACTGTATTTTATATGAATATTTTAAAGAAAATACATTATTTCCCATAAGAAATGGTCTCCTTTTTTCAATACCTCCCAAGCCATGTGACCTAGGGACTCCAAATCAATGCAGAATAGTTATCCTATTTGGGACTCATCAGACACCTATTTTTATAGTGACTATGCACGCTGTATTTTATATTACTTTTTTTTTTAAGAAAATACATTATTTCCTATAAGAAACGGTCTCCTTATTTTCAATACCTCCCAAGCCATGTGACCTAGGGACCCCAAGCCAATGCAGAATAGTTATCCTATGTGTGACTAATAAGAGACAATGCGTCCGCATTAAAAAAAAAAATTGACTATCTGTCCAATATCCGAATATCAAAAATCAAACTAACTTCACCTCTGTTGTAATCAAACACCACACCAACAGAGGGCGATAATGCCTGTGGAGGTGGACAAAGACCGTGGGGGAAATCTGTTTTGCGCGGGAGGTGAAAGGTCATTGACAAAATGGCTGCTTGCGTCTGGAGGAAGTTTACAATGTTTTGAGATGTAGGGTAGGGTATAGATCTAGTACATGGTCCGCTGTCAGGAATGATGGCATAAAAAATAAAGGCATTCATTCCTTCCGTCGTTTGAAGAAGCAGAGGGACCATTTCAGTCAGATGTTTATAAAGCTTGCCAGACTGCTAACATTAACTTCGTAAGGCTGGCTAGTCATTGAGCCTTAGCTAGTGTTCACTTGTTAACAACGATTGTAAAGTAACTTTAGTATGGTTATTGACTCCTCTGGTTGTTCTAATATTATGCATAAATTATGCATCGTTTAGTCTAATTTCCTATGTTTGAATGTTTGTAACTTAACGTTAAGCCAACATCGAGTACGGAAGACTCGCATTATAGACGGTAACATTAGTTGCCGACATAACCTGCTTACCTATGCAATAAACGCCGATTTCTGAAAGCTTCGACCTGCAGGATGAACAGGAAGAAAGACAAGGGTTTCGAGAGTCCTCGACCATACAAATTATAAGTACCAATCAATTCAACATTGCATATTACAGCAACAGGCTTTGTTCATTCTAGAAGTCAGCATCATGTATGCATGTACTACGTTAGCTTGACGCTACAATGCAAAGTCAAGAAAGTTTCTAGTTCATGTTTCACTGACTTGTCATTAAAACCGATACGAATTTATCATATCCAAGGCCAATTTTATTTTTCACTCAATAATTGTTGTTCTTGTCTCCTTATACAACCCATCAGGTGGTATGCATAACCAACATCAATTTCCAGAGGAAGTCAGTTATTGTAAGTTTGATTTATTAAACTTAATATCTTAAAAATAAATTGGGCCATATTTACCAGTGAAGTACCGCAAAAGGATTATTTTCATTAAAAGTACTTCTATTTTCTGATAGGGATATGTGGAGCTGACTATCTTTCCCACGGTTGTGAATTTAAACCGCATCAAACTCAACAGCAAGCAGTGTCGCATATACAGAGTACGCGTCAATGATTTGGAGTCTCCGTTCATTTACAATGATCCCACCTTAGAAGTTTGTCATCATGAATCAAAGCAGTAAGTTGCACCCGGTCCACAGCATTGTTTTGGTGCTTTGGTCTCTTGAAGACAGCACTGGTCAGAATTGTATCCAAATGCAGTTGCTCAGTAAGAACATTGCTCAAGACTGGCACAGCTGCTGCATTTTCAGATATGCAATGCAACTTTAAATGACACGAGAAGCTGCTATATCACCTCAGGCGGTCTCTTTGCCACTGGTTTGTGACTGACTAGTTTGTGACTGGCTGTGTTTGAAGGAGGAACCTGAACTACTTCTCCAGTGCCTACACGGCTGCGGTCAGTGCGGTGGACCCAGATGCTGGAAATGGGGAGCTCTGCATTAAGGTCCCGTCAGAGCTCTGGAAGCAAGGAGACGGTGAGAACTCGGGGGGAGATGTTTTAGACAGCGGATGATGGCTCATTTTATGGGTTTACATCAAATCTGCAAAAACTGATTCTGGTGGTTGCACTTTCTAGCATGATTATTTTGAATATTAAATCATATTGCATCCTCTTTTCAAGGTTCACTTTAATGTCTTCATTACCTGTCTACCTTTCCTTATTTTCTATTTTATTCATTTTAGTCTGTGCACTGTGCTTTTCACAACTGTGAAATGATGTGTATACTATATATATATATATATATATATATATATATATATATATATACTCTTTTGATCCCATGAGGGAAATTCGGTCTCTGCATTTATACCCAATCCATGAATTAGTGAAACACACTCAGCACACAGTGAACACACAGTGAGGTAAAGCACACACTAATCCCAGGGCAGTGAGCTGCCTGCAACAACAGCGGTGCTCGGGGAGCAGTGAGGGGTTAGGTGCCTTGCTCAAGGGCACATCAGCCGTGCCTACTGGTCGGGGTTCGAACCAGCAACCCTCCGGTTACAAGTCCGAAGCGCTAACCAGTAGGCCACGGCTGCCCCTACTAGGATTTCTTTTCTCTGTTCATGTGCCGTTTTTGATTGTTTCTCACTATCTGTGTCTTTCTTCAATAGAGATGAAGGTGTTGAAAGTGTACATTGAGTTCTCGCTGGACCAGCCTAAGGGAGGCCTGCACTTTGTTGTGCCTGACGTGGAGGGCAGCATGGCAGAGCGGGGAGCCCACATCTTCTCCTTCGGCTACCAGAACTCCACACGGTATGGAATTTCCTAGCGTTGCAGTACCTGGGCAAAACTCACAATATTTGCACTCAGCTTGCAATTCAGCCTGTGTCTAGCATGAGAGTGAAGTGGCTCATTGTTAGCCATGCTAAAAAAAACGTTACCCAAATACAGGCTTAATGGCATACTGCTGGGTTGTGGTAAAAACAACATGAGATATCAGATAGAACATGAAATAAAATCTATAAAGTGTTGTTGTTGCACAGACTTAGAAGTGAGTGTGTGTCTATCTCACTGACTCTTCGCCGCTCTCTCTCTCTGCCAGGTTCTGGTTCCCATGCGTGGACTCGTATTCGGAGCTGTGCACGTGGAAGCTGGAGTTCACAGTGGACGCCTCCATGGTCGCCGTGTCCTGTGGAGACCTGCTGGAGACTGTCTACACCCACGACATGCGCAAGAAGACCTACCATTACATGCTGCCCATCCCCACTGCGGCCCCCAACATCTCCCTGGCTGTTGGACCATTTGAGATTCTTGTGGATCCCTACATGCATGAGGTGAGACTGCAGTGTACATTCACTCTGACAGGGTGAGGATTCCCTCTCCACCGTAGCATGACGTGCTCCTTACAGACTTATGCTGGAAGGTGGAACAGAAAGGTTACTAAATGCTACTAGTAGTTCTGTTTAATTGGCCCCAGTTGAGCTACAAGATCAAATCTGTGAAAATGAGGCACATAGTTTTCATCTGATCTGAGGGAACACATGATCTGTATCTTGGCTTCTGTACCTCGTGTTAAAGCTGGATTCACCCATTAGCATGATGTTTTATATAGGCAGTCTCAGATTTTTTTCTGAACACCTCTGCAGGTATATTTTAGTCGGTCATCCTACTCCTCTTTTTTTAATGTCCAAGTATGTGTCCCGGATCCATGAAACATTAACTCAGACATCTTGCATTGTGTCAATGTGAACATCTCTTTAGGAGTTAGAAATTTGAGTCTGAAATAATATTACGGCTTTGAAAAGGTTTTTATTGTACAAATGGTGTTATTGTGGGGTGTCTCCTTGCTAAAATGAAGCAATTCATTGTTCAGGAATATGCATTGCATTATTTTACATATTTGCAGAGCTTCCTCTGACTCCCACAAAGGCAGAAACCGTGCCTAAAAGTACCAGACTTCACACAGTCAAAAGACACTGATATCTGTTATGGTTGACCTGAACAAAAAGCCATGACTTTCTAAGCTTAGACTTTTCCTTACAAACAATGAATGCTGTCTATTGCACAGATCGCAGAACATAAGCAGATATTTTTCTGTTTACGTAGTTCATAGAATACAAAGAAGCCTGCTTCATCCTGGTCCAGTTGAAATAGATGTTATATTTGTTCATGAAGTAAAACACAACAGATCTCTCTGTGTGATCACTCAGTGTGAGCGTTCCTCAACTTCACTTCAGAGTCCAGATTTTTTTTTAATGTTGCACTGGAGAAAAGAGAACATTGTGTTACTCTCTTTGGTGTACAAAATGAAAAAAAAAACTTTAGTCTAGAACTTGGCTTCGTTCATGTACAGGAATATCAGAGTTACCAGAGGTTACGCTAGAATTTTTTTGGCCAGACAAAATGTCGGTAAACGGTAATAGGCTATTTCAGAATACCGGACATACAGAAAATCTGCCGGACACATTTTTTAAATAAATTAAATTAAATGGCACTAAATCTCAAACTATATATTTCCACAATGTAGTTTATTAAGCGCCGTCAGCACCAGCAGTATGTTTAGAATCAGCTTTGCACAGAGAAGGCTACTTTCATTAAGTCGCACAAACTGCATGCGCACACATTGCGAACAGACTCTAGCCTTCTTAAGCCGGGTTCACATTGTACGCGGCATGTGCTGCGCTCGCCGCTAGGTTGTTCTTGGTTGAGGTAATGTCCCAGACATTTGTTTTGTGCTTGTGTTGTACCTCAACTTGTGCAAACTTGAAATAATAGTTTCAAGTTGGTAAGATATTGTACACCTATATTTTGTGCAATATAAGCCTATTTAATGTTATGCCTGTTAATTAATGAATGAATGAATTAATGTAGCCTAGCATATTTTCCACCGGACATTCTGTCCGTTTATATTTTTTTCACAACTACACTTGAAACCGGCCAAATTTCCGGCTGTAGCCGGCTAGCGTAAACTCTGAACGTAACAAAATACATGTAGGGCCTATTGTATGTGATGTAGTCCTACAATACCAGCGTTGGAAGCAGTACATATATTATTACAGAGATGTGTGTGTTGTCTGGCTGTGCTGAAACCTCTCTCTGTGCAATGTCTCTCAGGTGACCCACTTCTGCCTGCCTCAACTGCTTCCCCTGCTCAAGCACACCATGTCCTACCTCCATGAGATCTTTGAGTTCTATGAGGAGATCCTCACCTGCCGCTATCCCTACTCCTGCTTCAAGACTGTCTTTGTGGACGAGGCCTATGTGCAGGTCTCCTCCTATGCTTCCATGAGCATCTTCAGGTAAGCTGGAGAAAGCCCTTCTGTGTGGAACTGTCAATTGGCTGTGACCCTACCGATGTTTGTCCTTAAGATCATTCTAGGGCTGTCAAAATAACTGATTAATTTCGATTAATTAATTTGAGAAAAAAATAACTGATTTAAAAAATTAGTGCAGATTAATCGATTCCGTATGACCTTTGACCCCGAGCCGTTCTAGTCAGACTGTAAAATGAAGGAGAGAGAAGAAAACGTGCTGCCTGGATCATTGATTGGAACATTTACTTTTAAAAAATGGCCTGATGATGTTGATAAAAAATAAAGTGTTGAAAATAAAGTCCTCTGCAATGTCTGCAGCAAGGAATTTGCATATCACCGGAGTTCATCAACTCTATAGTGGCACATCAATGCAAAGAAATAAGTGTTGACATTGAGGGGAGTGTTAATTAATTTTCATTGTGTCCCCTAGGTTATATCTGTGGTCTGAAATGTCTTGTATGTGAAAAAAAAAAACTTTTATTTGAACAGTGAAAATAATAATAAAAGAGTTTTTGAACTTTAATGTCACTAATGCTGATTATTCAATGATTCATTTGAATGTAAATATTTAAAATACTTTCACAGCAAAAATTATATATGCAATTAATTTAGATTAATTAATCACAGAGTATGTAATTAATTCGATTATTTTTTTAATCGATTGACAGCCCTAGATCTTTCTCATGGTGTTAAATTTGCAAATAGATTTTGTGTAGTTAGTAAATAATCTTTAGTTTTACTTTGCACCAACCTCAAATGTGTTTACAGTGTTTTGTAGCAGACAAAATAGAATTAAAAGATTTAAGGCAATCTCATGTGCAGCAATGTTTACAGAATGTAGGATTAGGAGAATAAAATATCTTCTTCAAAGAATAATAATAAAAAAAAATCTAAATAGTTGTACCACCAATAGTTGAATATCCAATCCACTCTCCCTTTCTCTCCCCTTCTCTCCCCTCCCTCCCTCCCTCTCTCTCTCCCTTCCTGCAATCCCCCCTTCCCCCTGCCTTTTCAACTCCCGCCACTGCAGTACGAATCTCCTGCACAGTGCCATGATTATCGACCAGACCCCCCTGACGCGCCGCTGCTTGGCCCAGGCTCTGGCCCAGCAGTTCTTTGGCTGTTTCATCTCGCGCATGTCCTGGTGAGTAGGAAGCCCCCTTTCTCAGGTTGCGCCAGTCAGCAAAACAGCCGCCCAGTCTCCTACTCACGCCCTGGTGACTGGTCATCTCTTCCCCGTGGCAGCATCACAGCCCTGTCCTGGTCATTAGTTGCTCCATACACCGTCACTACGGGCGGGCTTTGGCTCCTCGTGGGTGACTAAGGGACCTCCAACACACTGACGCAGGCTCAGCTTTAGGACACAGAGCTGCTTTCCCCCGCTCTCTCTCTCTCTCTCTCTCTCTCTCTCTCTCTCTCTCTCTCTCTCTCTCTCTCTCTCTCTCTCTCTCTGACTTCACTCATTCTCTCACTCTTCCATGTTTTTTCCCCCTCCTTGATTTTTGTTTTTTTCCGTGCTTCATGATGCGTGGCAGCTTTGGTTAGACTCTGAAGTGACCTGTGGAGAGTGTCTGTACAGCTGAGCGATTTAAATGTGTTCTGTTGCTGTTGTCTGTGACGGAGCATGAGATTTTCTGTCTCTGCTGGCCTCTCCTGGCCTCACCTGGATCATGTTCTTTTGCAGCTGAGAGCTCTAATAGCATTTTAATAGATAGGCATCATGCAAATGATCTAAACAGAGAATGAAAGAAGAACGTCAAGTAATGTAGAACCATGCTGGTGGAACAGCACCAGTATATGACTTCACTCCCTCAGCGACATGGTTGTGCACTCTGACTCAATGTGTCCCATGCACTGATCTGTGTGTGAAATAATGCCCCCCCTGTACACTGAGGGCTCTCAAACCCAAGTCAGATGTGGGAAGCTCAGATTACAGATGCATTTATTTATTTAATTTAGGGTAGTGTTATATAAGCCGTCACAAAGGGGAGGGAGCGTGCCAGAAAAGAGGCGCAAGCAAGGCCTTTGATATGAAAAGCAGTCACCTGCTAGCGATTAATTGTGTGGGTTAATTCAGCCGAAGCTTATAATTGGAGACAGACTCGACTGAGCGAGTGCCTATAAGCACCCATGGGCCAGCGAGGAGGATGAGGAGGAGGAGGAGGTGGCGGACGGGCCCCCTTTTTGTCGCGCCTCCACCTTGGCCCAGAGAAATGAGGTCATACCTGCAGCTCTCGCTGGAACCTGGAAGGGGGCTCTGGCTGCCGTCAAGCGTAGCTGTCTGGAGGGGGGATTAACGGCTTGAGCCGAGCTGCAAAGACGGCGAGGAGAGATGTGTGGTCCGTCGAGGGCTGCGGTGTTCTCACTGCCTCCCCTTAAATCCAAACACACAGGGGCGTGCGCAAGCAAGCAAGCACTCACCCTTAGCGCATGAGGACGCCTGTAAAACTCATGGCTGCTCATAAGACAGCAGTAATAGGGTTCAGTTGCAGGATTTAATATGCAGCAGGCTGCAGTTAGTGGCAGAGCTGTTTGTTTGCATGAGAGTCTAACCATGAAGACCACAAGGTCGAGCATAAATCATAGGTCAGATCCATGCCCTTTGGAGACTTGTATTAGTCACAGAACATTACATCAGTAATTCACAATGATAACTTTGCTGTAATTTTTTACAGATTGTCAGTTGACATTCTAAAAACCTTGGATGGATGTAATTTAGTAAATAGTCATATAAAACATTGCAATACCTTAAATGGGACATAATATGCATGTTTTTTTTATCAATAATTTCTGATAGCACCTGTGTTATTTAAGTATACTGTATATATAATGTATATTTAATGTCATGGATATATATGCAATATATCCATGACATTCATCCTATCCATGTGAACTACTACATCATATTTTTGTTTTTTCTATACTGCAGGTCTGATGAGTGGGTTCTAAAAGGAATTTCTGGCTACATCTACGGGTTGTACCTGAAGAAGACCTTTGGTGTGAATGAGTACCGGCACTGGATTAAGGAGGTATGAACAAGAGTCCTGCCCAGCCCTGTCCCCTATACTTGCACTTGTGTAGCTGACCACACCTCCCAGTGTTATCTATTTGGGAGCTCTTGGGTAATTTACTCTCTAACTGTACTGCTGCCTCCTAGCACTGATGTGTGTGTGTGTGTGTGTGTGTGTGTGTGTGTGTGTGTGTGTGTGTGTGTGTGTGTGTGTGTGTGTGTGTGTGTGTGTGTGTGTGTGTGTGTGTGTGTGTGTGTGTGTTTTGACTTATCCCACAGGAGCTGGACAGGATTGTGGATTATGAGCTGAAGATGGGGGGAGTTCTGCTGCACCCCACCTTTGGAGGAGGGAAAGAAAAGGACAAGTAACTAAATGCACCTTTCATTTCCACACTGATCAGGGTTCAGTTCCAGTCATCAACAACAACACTGTACTTTTCCATCACGCAGTGGATTTCACTCACATGAATCCATAGGCAGCATTTGGCCCAGGAGGCACTGGAGAGTTTGAGTGGTCAGTCAGCGGGGCCAATCATAATGAGAGTGTACGTCAAATTAAATTACACCTCATGGCTTGGCCTCTGAACCTGGCGTTTAGCATGGCTGTGTAGAACAGAGACGTTTCAGTTCGATGAACGATTTCAGAATCCCCCCGACTGTAGGAAAAACAGCCTGTGAGTAGAACTACTTATTGACCTCCCATAAAACGACTTGGCTCCGGCGCTCTCATTTGTCATAAATCAGTTCCCCACTGAAGTGTGTTTTGAGAGCTGTTTGCAAATTATCTCAGCTCTAACTCAAGCGCTGTGAGGCGCCTGTCAACAGCTGAGGTAATAACCACTAATGCCTCAGAGTGGGGGAAAAAGTGGAATATAAAGGCTGTCTGTCTGGCTTTTTTTTGTTTTGTTTTCTTTGCTCTGTCTTTCTATTTCTTTGTTTTTTTGTTTTGTTTTCTTTGCTCTGTCTTTCTATTTCTTTGTTTTTGTTTTGTTTTCCTTTGCTCTGTCTTTCTAAATTCTATTTTTTTTTTTTCATTTGATGTCTTTCTCTGTTAATTACTTGATGACTTACTGTTGTTTGTTTTGCTGTCTCTTTCTCTTTCCATATGTGTTCATGACTATCATTGGGCTCTTCCTCTTCTGGCGCTCCTCCATCTGTTTTTCATCAGCCCGACGCCTCACTTGCACTTCTCCATCAAACACCCCCACACGCTGTCCTGGAAGTACTACAAGATGTTCCAGTGCAAAGCCCACCTGGTCATGCGGCTGATCGAGAATCGGATCAGCATGGAGTTCATGCTTCAGGTGACACTTGGCAGGACGAAGTTTATATGAGTGCTGAGCCTTCCCTGATCGATCTGCTTTGTGAATTATTTCCCAAAAAGCTCAGTGCCCACTCCATGGTCTTAGGATTTTGGGTTGTTTTTCCAGTCATGGATTTCAGAAATTTGTATATTTCTGGAAAAGATCTTTGGCTTTGTTTGAATAGCTTGTGGAAACTCTTCTCTCAGCACTTTGTTCAGGAAGCATTAATCTATATTATACGGCGGGTGTGTGTTTGTGTGCACATACTGTGTGTGTGTGTGTGTGTGTGTAACTGCAGGTCTTCAACAAACTGCTGAGCTTAGCCAGCACCGCCTCGTCCCAGAAGTACCAGTCTCATATGTGGAGCCAGATGCTGGTGTCGACCTCCAGTTTCCTTAAGTCCATCTCCAACGTGTCTGGCAAGGACATCGGTCCTCTCATCAAGCAATGGGTGTATCCCTTTACAGCTGCACAAGCTTTCTTCTGTTGCCAAAGTTGTGGAATTAAATACATACAGCAATATCTAAGTGAACTGGACACGCCATTCTTGTTCATTAGTGCAAAATCAACAAAAACTTAAAAAAAGAAAAGAATTTAACAAGCAAAATTAAGATATACAATTAAAAATAAATATTTTTTCTGTAGATAAATCCCTCTTTTTTGACAGCCGTTTTAAATGTTGCATATGTTGTTTTGAATTGTTGGAATAGTGCTTCTCACCATGCAGAAGCTGTCAAGCTGATGGATTTAGTTGAGACAGTTTAACCCATATCACTATTTTATCCAGATCTGTGAGGCACATGTCTGTGTAATGATGAGTGATGTCCTGTAGCTGAAAGCTGCACATGATGAATGATCGACTCGAGGCTTTGAATTTTTGCCTTGACACTCCTGCCCAGAGACCAGAGTGGGGTGGTGAAGTTCTTTGGGAGCTTTGCCTTCAACAGGAAGAGGAATGTGCTTGAGCTGGAAATTCGCCAGGATTACACCTCATCCGGCACACAGAAATACGTGGTAAGAGCCCGCTAGTGTGTGGCAGCCTTCTCTCGGGGTGGTCTCATGGTCATGGGGCCAGCAGGTGTTTTGCAAAGGAACCTAAGTGTGTTTCTTTGGTTTCCGCAGGGCCCCATCAAGGTGACGGTTCAGGAACTGGATGGCTCCTTCAACCACACCCTGCAGATAGAGGAAAACAGTCTGAAGCATGATATACCTTGCCACTCCAAGAGCAGAAGGTAAAGAAGTGCAGAGTACAGTCTCCTGACCTCTCACTGAGGTCTTATGGATCTGTTTCACAAACATTGCTACATTCATGCTACATTCTCAAAAATAAACTTTTTTGGCAGGTTGATGGCCCTAGAACCATAGAATAGTTATATTATGTAAAAAGACCTGTAAGAAACAGAACAAAAAGTACAGGACCCTTCACTCTGCTTTGCTTATGTTAATGTAGCTGTATTGTTTTGATTTAATGTATGAGAATTGGACTGAGGATTGAGTTATTATGCAATTGACGGCATACTGAGTGGAGGCCTCACCGGCCAATAGAACATCGTCCATGCAGGATCAGTATCCAGTTTTAGTTGACCTCTAGTGTGTTTAACTTGTATTTGTTACTGACCCTTGAGACTCCTGCCACTGCAGCAATACCCAACACAGTATGGGGAGTCTTCTCCATTTCCTCAAGGATCTTTACTTTGACATTATGAGAATACTGTAGGCTGTCAAACAATGCTAGTGTCACACCTGACCTCACCTGACCTTGAACTTGACCTGACCTTGACCTGACCTTGCCTTGCCTCCCCTCCCATGGCTGTTCCATCTCCTTGTGCTTACAGAAACAAGAAGAAGAAGATTCCTCTGATGAACGGAGAGGAAGTTGACATGGACCTCTCAGCCATGGAGTAAGACTTCCTCTCTATTGGTCATTCACTGTCCCATCAGGCCTGTCTGATGCTGATTCTCTCACCAAACTTTGTTGGCCAGTGACCCAAATGTCTACTGCGTCGTGCCACTGCCACCTAGTACTAAGGTCTTTAACAAAATGTTACAATTGCAGAACCAGATGCAATGTGTTGTAAGTGCTTCATAGGTAACTATTGCGACGTTGAGGAAAAGTATTTTGTTTATTAAAAAAAAGGCATTAAAAACCATGAACTTCTGCAATATTTGTACAAACCTGTGGGGAATGTGTTCCTCCTCGCGTCACTCTATGCGATTTATGTTTTGAATATTCCTGCTTGCAGTTCTGTGCTTCTACTCCATGAAATGATGTGCGTTACAGCTGATGTTTCTTCCCCAGACCCGAGAGCAGTAGAGGAAAGGACAGGGCCAGCTGCAGCTATCTGGAGCTAGGGTGAGCTGGAGGACAGAGAGGAGGGAGCTATAAAACAGAGGAGAGGAGGAGGAGGAGGAGAGGAGGAGGAGGAGATGTGAGGGTTGATGTGAGGACAACCGGGTGGTTGCCCAGTTTTGGGGCTCTGGCTGTGGCTTGGACTCTTCCAAGCTCACTCTACAAATGTGAGGAGGACCGTGTGTCACTGCTGTAATAGTCACGTGTGGTAAACATACTGCCTCCAGCCCAACAACATGTTGAAAAGGCCTCCAGAGGTTTTGGTGTTAACCTCTGCACTAAGCAGAGCTCCATGCCCTGTTAAAAATATCAGCCCAAGATGGTGCTTGATGTTGATATTCAGGTATGTATTTAATAAGTGTTAATGTGCTCTAGGAGTGTTGAGGAAAGGTTTAGGGAATAGACAGTGTAGTTTATAAGTTGAGGTTTACACTTTTACTCTAAAAGAAAGGGACACCTCAGCACCCATGAGTAGGCACGACTGTTCTCAAGGATAAATGGCCTTGAGCTGCTTTGTCTTTGTACCAAGCACCAGCACAATTCTCTCTTTAACTTCTTACTAACTACTTACTAAAACATGTGTCCTATGTCTTTGTTTAAGCAGGATTTGATTATTGATTGGTTTTAGTATTAGCACGACAGCATAGCAGGAGGGAATAGTAGCTGTTTATGTGTATGTGTTTACCTAAATGCATGTAGGGGGAAACTAGTTCTAGCAGGGCATTTAGAATTCTTCTGTCCACCATACAACCCTCCTCAGTGCTGACTCACCGTTGCTGTGGATTCGGATCGACCCGGACATGTCCATCTTGCGGAAGGTGGAGTTCGAGCAGGCCGACTTCATGTGGCAGTACCAGCTGCGCTACGAGCGCGACGTGGTGGCCCAGGAGGAGTCCATCTTGGCTCTGGAGAAGTTTTCCACGCCGGCCTCGCGTCTCGCCCTCACCGACATCCTAGAGCAGGAGCAGTGCTTCTACAAAGTGCGCATGCAGGCCTGCTTCTGCCTGGCCAAGGTAGGGAGCGCCTCAGCACCAGAGTTTTACACACAGACTAACCCACGTAGGTCAAAACTCTACTGTTTAATATTTTAATGTGTTTTATATGTATATAGTTTTTCTCCAGACTCCAGGTGAAAGCAGGATAGTATAGGATAGCAGCCGTGGCCTACTGGTTAGCGCTTAGGACTTGTAACCGGAGGGTTGCCGGTTCGAACCCCGACCGGTAGGCTACAGCTGAAGTGCCCTTGAGCAAGGCACCTAACCCCTCACTGCTTCCTTAGCGCCGCTGTTGTAGCAGGCAGCTCACTGCGCCAGGATTAGTGTGTGCTTCACCTCACTGTGTGCTGTTTGTGTTTCACTAATTCACGGATTGGTATAAATGCAGAGACTAATTTTCCCTCACGGGATCAAAAGAGTATACATATACTTACTTATACTTACTAAATACATTTTAGATGCCACAGGATGCGAGAGAACAGGATAGAAAGCACGTTGGTTTTTAAACCCATTAGACGCGATGCATGTGGGCAGATATCTGCAGTGCTGAAGGCACTCAGAGAAGAAGCTGGTGAGTGTGTAGGAAGGAGATGAGCTTGACATGGGAATAAGAGGGAGCAATGGCCGCAATGGGTTTTGAGTCGGATGTAGAGATCTGCTTTCACTTTCACTCATTAAAGTGAGTTATTTTATTGTAATAAAAAGGCCAAATTAAATTGACCAAGGTTCCATTTAAGCATTTGTTAGCCTAAGCGTTTGTTAGCAAAGCCTATATATAGTTTGTTAGCAAAGCCTATATATAGTTTGTTAGCAAAGCCTATATATTTTGTTATATATTTTGCATTTGTTATGTTGCATTTGTATACTATCGCAACAACTTGCTGTGTTAGCCTCAAAATGTATTATTGTTATTATTATTTTCTTCTCTATTATTGTGTTAAATGATCCAAATGTAAAGCACTTTAAGGCTGCATTCTGTGTATGTAAGGTGCTATACAAATAAAGCTGCTTATTATTATTATTATTTGTAAAAGCAATAAAAGGGGAAAATATCCAGAAAATATGGTCGTACAGAACACCGATATCACCTTCCCCACAGGCTGGAGCTCTTACACTTACATGGGGCTTAAAGCCTCTTTGATGTCCTCTGTAAAATATACAGTGCTGGATGTAATGATGTATTACTACTTCATTCCTCATGTTCAAGTCTTGTTCCCTTGTTCCAGAAACATATTTTTTTATTATTATTCCTTTGCTGCAGATTGCCAACTCCATGATGAGCACGTGGACCGGACCACCTGCCATGAAATCCCTTTTCACCCGCATGTTCTGCTGCAAGAGCTGCCCAAACATCGTCAAGACCAACAACTTCATCAACTTCCAGAGCTACTTCCTGCAAAAGGCATGCATCTCCCTCTTTAGATTTCTTTTGCATGCATTTATTGCATTTCAGTGCTTTTCAGATTCTTCAAAATATTATCAATATGAAGGAAACTTGTTGTAACATGCCCCTCCCATATTTTTCTCTTTAGACTATGCCAGTTTCTATGGCTTTGTTGAGAGATGTGCAGAATTTATGCCCTAAAGAAGTTCTGAACTTCATCCTGGACCTCATCAAGTACAATGATAACAGGAAGAATAAGGTGAGGCATGCAGTGTATCCACAGTCTTTAGGAGTCAGAACAGCAGTTTTTATTTTTATCAGGTGGAGGTTGTATATCCCTCAGGCTTTTTGTCAATCTCTCTTTTGCGCTGTCGACACAGTTCTCTGACAACTACTACAGGGCTGAGTTGATTGACGCCCTCACCAACTCCCTGACTCCTGCGATCAGCATTAACAACGAGGTCCGCACGGTGGACAACCTCAACCCAGACGTGCGCCTCATTCTGGAAGAGATCACCCGCTACCTCAACATGGAGAAACTGCTCCCCAGCTACAGGAACACAATCACTGTTAGGTACTGCGTAGAGTCACAGCCTGTTACAGGAACGCAATCACCGTTAGGTACTGCGTAGAGTCACAGCCTGTTACAGGAACACAATCACCGTTAGGTACTGTGTAGAGTCACAGCCTGTTAGAGGCACATTAACTCTTAGGTTTTTGTAGATGAGTAACCCAATCACAGCACAGCCAATTGACGCAGTTGCTTACAAGCATTCTGCTATCAAACTAGAGATGTACAGTCAATGTAACTGATCAAGTAAATAAATCTATGAAAATGTTAGTCATGCAAAGACATGACTACTGAAAAGCCAATCCTGCTGCAAGAACGTAGTCACCACTGAGTGCGTGCATGGGGCACTCTGAGTACATCACCATAGAGCCAGATGCACTCACAGAGCATCATTGCCAAACAGAGAAACCAGGATCACTTTCAGGCAGATTTATGACTGCTCGAGTGAGTGCCCTTTCTGTCAAATATGTGGCAAAGGTTTATTGGAAATTAGGAAAGACAACAGACCACTTTAGTCTAGATTCCAATTTGTTTTAGGGAAGTCATTACTCTAAACTTTTCACCCCATAATCCGTATTCCAAAATAAGGTTGAATATAACTTGTGTTCATGATTTTTATTGCATACAGCTCTGTTTACGTAAATAAATATTATATTTACTTATCTTGTTTGTGCCAAGCTAAACATAAGTCATGCAAAATAAGTTCATATTTTGCATATGGTAGTCGAGTTCATATGAATAGTTGCTTCATATTGCTTGAAGCTTTTGGGAAAACTGATGTTGTGCTTGTGTTGTCTTGTGTGGTATGTAGTTGTCTGCGAGCCATTCGCACGCTGCAGAAGAATGGCCACATTCCCAGTGATCCCAGCCTCTTCAAGTCCTATGCAGAGTTTGGCCATTTTGTTGATGTCCGCATCGCTGCACTGGAAGCTCTTGTGGATTACACTCGAGGTAGGCACCTCTGGCCATAATCACGCTTGAATTTCATATACTGTGCCTTCTAAAAAGTTTATTTCTAGCAGTTGTTGAAAAATTAATGTAATCATAGTGTCTTTGTAGTAGTCAGATTTATAGCAGTTTATTGAAATGCTTGAAGAGCTTGTTGATTAACTGTGCTTTCTAAGAGCAAAATAAAACTGGTCATTATGTTTATGTGGAAAAAGTGACTGAGCCAACTGCACATGGCCATGGACTCACTTCTTATTTTCATCCAACTCTTCTCCTAACAAGGCTACTGTTGGAAATGAGTCAAAAACAATCACCTCATCACTCTGCATCATTAATGATGTAAAGCTTCACACTGTTGCCCCCTTCCTCCTCCTCTTTTAGCCCCCACACACACACACACACACACACACACACACACCATGTCTGCCCCTGGCTCTTGCCCATCCTCTTCCACCATATTGCTCATATTAATGTAATTGAGTGAGCTGAGCTGGTGGTCTGCTAGAGGCGGGTGGGCTACTAACAGGGCAGCATTGTGTGAGCCACAGACGGGGGCATGTGTTTTACCTGTGTGTGTTTATTGCTAGTTGACAGGAGCTCAGAAGAACTCCAGTGGCTGCTGACCATGGTCCAGAATGACCCCACACATTATGTCAAGTCAGTGTTTTCTTTTTTGGTGGCTTTGATCAGAACCTTGAAGTTATCCGTTTTGTCTTTACGTATTCTTAATTGCCCTTAAAGTTATGTATGTTATGTACAACCAATTAGAAAAAAAATGTGTGAACTGACAAACCCCTCTAAATGAACGAGTACCTATTTATGTGTTTTGCATCTTTCCAGACATAAGATCCTAAGCATGCTTGGTAAGAACCCACCTTTTACCAAAGCAACAGAGTCAGCGCTCTGCAACGAGGCACTTGTGGACCAACTGTGGAAGCTCATGAACTCAGGTAAGGTTAGGATACACTCAGGCCAAACAAGACAGAACTAGAACAGTAGGCTCACACAGAATGTACTTTTTTTCTGTGCCTAAGAAATGGCGGCACAGTTTGTTTTCTTGCTCTAAGTAGACTAAAATGCGGTCTCCTTTGCTATTGCATCCGTCACACTCAATTTGTTTACACTTTGACCTTAAATCCAAGATTATTAAATTACAACAAGGTTCTGAAAATTATATTTTGTGGTTAAGCAATTGCCTCCTGATTTTTCCATTATCTGAAGTATTGAGTGTATCAAAATGATTCCTTCCTGTAAATCCAATCCAACTTCTTTGCTTTAATTCTCATGGACTTTTCTGTTGGATCCATGGTCAGTGGAGTCAGTTAAGTGTTTTAAGTGTCCAGATTGGATCCTGAGGCAGGAGAGCTACCGCACCCCCTTTGGCTGTTGTGGCATGATGTGATTTCAGGAATTTGCTTGATTAATGGCAGGCATAGTATCATCCAAAAGGTTCTTTTGAATTGCTCAGTCATGAACTCATGTTAGCCTGGCAATGAAAAACCTGAAAGACAGAGGGGGGTTTTGCCCTTCACATTGGAGAATGAAGATGTTTTTTCCGTAAACCATCCACTCCATGAATAATTCACTGTTTCATGTTTCCAAGTGTTCTTGATTAAAACTCGTACTGTGTTTCCTTCACATCCAAGGTATTTGGAAAAGTCTTTGTAGTTCTTTCAAACTGATCAAGACTGAACAGATTTTCTAAATTTCTTCAAGACATTTCTTTTGATCTAGCCATAATTTATTTAGTCTTTGTAATGGCAGATTCACTGTTCAGTCAATTCTGTTACCTTTTCATTTATGTAACTGAATTATTATTTATTTTGGCGAGCTCACTGGGCTTATTTCACTAGTAGAGAGGTAGAAAGACATTTTCATGTGCTCTCAGAGCAGGAATGGAGCAAATCAGTTGAGACGGGTACTGGTGAAGGGGTTCTTGGGGCAGGGTCAAAGGGTAGAGGAAGGCGTCGCCTCTGAGCTTGGGCGTTTGGTCCTTCTCAGTGACAGAATTGATTCTTGAACCAATAAAGAAGTTAGTACACAGTAAATTAAATGTTTTTTGACATATTTGGTGTCCAAATATTACCTCTTTTATTTACACTCTACTACACTGTAAGTGGCTGTGTAACATGATTACGGACTCTAGATAGCACCAGGTGACAATACAGTAACTATCATACAATTTCCATGCAAGGCGAGATAAATTGTAGCCAAACCTCTTTTGTAGCCAAACAAACAAGAAAAAAAAAAGTTGCATAACACACACAAAGATGGCGAAAGCTGTTGCGACGCACAAACTAATAATCACATTAGGGAGACAAAACACACTTTCTCTCCTATGGCCTCCACATCTGTGTTTCATCACGCGCGAGGTCGGCCAGATCCAACGGGGACTCTCTGGACAATCACTTCCACATGTGTACAGTACAGGCGCGTATTCATCCAGGCCTGGAGGTGATGACATGGCCCCCACCGCACGCGCCAGCCTCCCGGCCCCGGCCTCCGCCTTTACGAGCCAGCCGCAGCGCGCTGGACCCTTTGAAGTCTCTTAACACAACGCACAAGCCTGCCGCGGGACTTCCTCTGAACAACAACTTAAGACGTCTTTTGACAGAGACACTAGCAGAGCTCATTATAGAGTCCCCCCCCCGTAGTGATTGCTACCTTCAGCGTGTTTGACCTATATATGTGCGGCATATGCTGGCAGGAGTTTTAAAAACTTTTACAAACTTTTTTTTTTTTTTTTTTTTTTTTTTTTTTTTTTAGAACTCTGACACTGACACCTGCTTCTGATTAGTGCACACGCGCCTCTCAGACTGAGGGGAAATCGTCTGTTTCACAATGGCAGAGATTTAAAGGGTTCTTCGGAGGACTGCAGTCTGCCAGGATTATTCCCTAATGTGCTCTAACAGATTGTTGGGTAGCTCTGAACCTGCTTTTGGGGTTGATGTTGCAATGGCTGTTTATGGGAGCTAAGCTTTTTACATCAAATTAAATCTTACCGTTTACAGAATCAGGTTAATGGTTTCTCCAGGATACATCATTTGAGAAAGTTCTTTTTGTCCTTGAGTTGTGCTTTCTCATCTTTTACCCTGTGGTTGGTTTTGATACAGGGATACAGGGATTTGATACAGGGATCATTGATAGAAGTGCTTTATAAACAAACAAAAACATCAAATATACAGTATTGTATCTCTATGTTTTGCTCTGGCAGTGTTTCTGGCTCTCTCTGCTGCAGTGTAGCCCGGAGGTGTGCGCACAGTGATGAAGGACACAGAGAGGGTGGTTTTTGTTCTCGTTCCGGTCCGGTTTCAGTGTTTGGTCACTTTTGGATTTGTTTTGGTGGTCTTGTGGTGGTTGTCCTTGCGGGGGTGGGGGGGGGGGGCTTTTTGGTGCTATGTTTGTTTCCTGTGTGATGGTTGTGTTCTTGTGGGGAGAGTATGAGGTGGACCATCGTAACATTAGTGGAGCAACAAATGAAGAGGGGGCTAGACTTTGTACTGTATATGACAAATAATCCTCCATCCCTCCTGTGACGTTGTGTTGCTTTGTGACCCTTGCAGGCACCTCTCACGACTGGCGCCTGCGCTGCGATGCGATGAACCTGTACTACACGCTGTTTGGCCTGACACGGCCCTCCTGCCTGCCCCTGCCCGAGCTGGGCCTGGTACTCAACCTGAAGGAGAAGAAGGCCTTGCTCAACCCCACCATCAAGCCCGAGCAGGCCGTGGCTGCCCCCGAGCTGCCCTCGTCCATCTCGTCCATGGCCTTCTCAGTCAGTACTAAGGCATGCTAGACCCATCCATCCTAGAGCCATCCGTTCTGTTGCATCTATCCATCTGTTCTTCTTTTTACTAAAAGCCTCTCTGTCAGTCTTTTGAGGACGTCCATTAGATTCCTCCCATTTAGTTGCCAATCATATTTGCATGAGTCCGTCATCACCCTGTGAGCTAGTACCTTCCGTCTGTGTACTCATTTTCTCTGTGTTCGCAGGCAGAGGAAGAGCATCTGGTCATCGATACACCACCTATCCCGGTCCCTCCACCCAGTCAGGCCCTGAAGAGGAAGCTGGACACACCCCTGGGGTCTCCCCCAGAGCCGGGGCAGGTGCTGCAGGACGAGCTGAGCGCTAAAATTCCCATGAAGAGCAGGGTAAGGAGCCTGCCCGCAACTCGTCTTTCTCCCTCAATAGGACATGTTGTTTCAGTGGTCATTGTTTCCTTTTTTGCCATTTTTTGCCAAAGTACAGACACTCCTAAAGTACAGCTAGGCTGGTTTTATGAAAAGATATGTAATTGCGCGAGATGATTTATATTCATGTTCCTAATTTTTCATTCATACAAATTTACTAGAAAATATTACGCCTTTTTTCGTATTTAGTGAAGGTGCTTAGGTCAGCATGTCACAGTGGCCTATTTGCTAGCATCTGAGGGGTATTCCACAGCATAAAGCAGAATTAAAAAGTCCAAGATAAGTGATACTGTAAAGCGAGGCTTGACATAGCATTGAGTGGTCATCCTAGCTCAACACGTTTTATTAACGCCAATCCAGGATGAGTAGGAGCGACTAGGTTAAGTCAGGTGTAAGTAATCAGGTTCACAGTTGAAATTAAAAAGAGTCAGAAAATAGCGTCATTCACACAAAGTGAACAACCGCTTTTGATATAGACCAACAGTAAAGTAAACCTTTTCTTTTTTGAATGGGAAAACACTGAGAGTAGGCGTAGTAGACCAACTAAATGCACATTTACGTATGCACCCATGTGTGAGTGCTTCCTTGTCTTGGCACACGACGTGATTAAGAAAAGCACTCGCCACTTTAAAGATACACATAGTATGACTATATATGACTTTAAATATTATCTTATAAATATTATCCAAATTAGTTGACAACACCTTTGAAAAATTGCCCTTTATTTCCAATCACCTACTATAGTAGGCTATTCATCAAACGTCTATCAACAAAATAAGCATACGAGTATGTATGAGTATAATTATTGGGTTATCACAATTAAAATGATAACCCTATGGAATTACGCAGACAATCTGTGGTGTTGTGCAAGCAAATGCATTTAGCAAGTAGTGTACAAATGGAATAAAGTTCTTAAAAAATCACATGGAGGTCTGATTTGAATGAAAGCTGGCAATAAGAAAACATAATTAGTTTCACAGAATAAATCTCCATAGTAATTTATGTGCCATCTTTGTTGTGAAACCAAGTCAAGGCTAAATTCATCCAGGATAACCAAAAATCCCAGCTTAATCCCTTATCTAGGTTTTGTGAAATACCCCTCTGGGCTTATTTGTCACCATGTGATGATATATTTAAATTTGTATCAATCAGTTTCCCACCCAAGAAGAGGAGGACATCGACATGGAGACAGTTCATGATAGTCAGGCTTTCATTTATCATCATTTGAACATGCTGGAAAGACCATCTACACCAGGTAAGTGAGAAGTGCTATATTACCAGGCTAAGCATTGAGGTTCACCTCAGCACTTAAGAGGTGATACAATGTAAAAAAACAAACAAGAACCAGTCTTTTTCTTGCCAAAATAGATGTTGTGTTTCCCTACATGAATGTGTAGTTACGGGCCTGTCCATAAGCCATACCCCATATAAGACCAGTTGGCCGCCTGTTGTATGCCACGCTAGGTTTATTTATGTGTGCAGCCTATGCATTTAAGTTCCTATGTTGCTCTGAGACACGTGTGTGTAGGTTTTTAACCTGTGTTGTATGGCATGTGTCCAAGCCAAGATGATGTGCGTGCAAGGAACTGGAAAGAACATTTCAAAGAGAGAGGGGGGTGTATGAGGTGGTTGTGTTTCAAAACAGCTGACTTCCGTCAGTATTGCTCACTCCACCTTGAAGTCTTAAAGGGCGTCCTGGAGCAAACAGAATCTTAAAATCTCCTTTTTGACATTTTTCTGGAATTAAAAAATAACAGTGGTCTCATAGCGTGTCTCTCTCTCTCTCTCTCTCTCTCTCTCTCTCTCTCTCTCTCTCTCTCTCTCTCTCCCACTCCCCTCCATCCATCCTCTCTCCGGTGCCCCACAGGAAAAGAGCCTCCGTCCGTGGAGCAGAGCCTGCTCTCCATGCCCGCCACGCCCATGCCTATGTTCAGCAAGGAGAGCAGCTCGTCGTCCAAGCACGGCGAGCACCACCACCACCACCACCACCACCACGAGCACAAGAAGAAGAAGAAGAAGCACAAGCACAAGCACAAACACAAGCACAAGCACGACAGCAAGGACAAGGAGCGCGACTCGCACGCCTTCAGCAACAGCCCAGCCAGCGGACGCTCCATCCGCTCGCCATCCCTCTCCGACTGAGGACGGCCTTCTGCCCAAGCCTGGGGGTGGGGGAGAGAGAGAGAGACGGGTGTTACTGTGGCGACCACAGCTCAGGAACTTCACAAAAGAGGCACTTTCTCCTTCCCTCGTGCGTGGACTCTGGAGGGTGAAAGATGCACTTCATGTGTGTTCCTGATGTCATCGTTGACCACAAAGAGGCAGTGCTCAGCACTTAAGTTCTGCCCCCCCCCTCCCCAAAACCGCCCGCTCCCCTTCTCCCAACCACCTATCATGCCACACCACTCAGCCTGCACACATCCTCTCTCCTGCTCTCTCTCTTTCTCTCTCTGTCTCTCTCTCCTGCTCTCTTTCTCTCTTGCTCTCTCTCTATCTGTCTTCCTCTCTCCCTCACACACACACACACACACACACACACACACACATACACACATACACACACACACCAAGAGCGACAGAAGGTGATAAATAATGACATTCTGTACGTGTTTTTACAAAGGAACTTTTCAATTTGTGGCTTCTTAAGGTTCTTGGCTGCCGCAGACCTTTCCACATATTTTTTTTATATGGCCCTGTATATGATGGAGAGTTTACCTAAGAAGAGGACTCCCCACCCCCACACAGTGTACCCTCAGTTCAGCCCACCGACTACAACTTGAGAGGGAAATGGAGATTTAGCAACATAACAAGCCTGAATATTGGGGTGAAAGTTCAGCCTTCAGCTCTCTTATGTAGGTGCTGTACAAACTGGCACTAGTTCAGTGCTCCAGATTTCCCCTGTGAAAAAGCTCGGACTGGATACTAGATTTTAAATGTTACACCATCATTCTTTTATACTTCAGGTAGACCGCCAGTTTCTTATACATTCTCGTGTTTCTACATAAACCAAGTGTTAATGTCTGTTTGATACTTTATTTTGTTTTTGTTTTGTGGTTTTGACGTCTTTGTTATTTTTATTTTCATTTAATTGTCCTTGTTCTTGTCATTTTAATCATACACTTCAAATAAAGTTTTCTGAATTCATCATTGCATGAACAAAACCAACATAAATGTATGATGCATGTAAATGACTGAATAATGTTTACAATAGTAACAGTATACTTAGAAAAGAAGTTATGGTATCAGCTGTAGATATTACAGTTGGTAGTAGATTATACATATTGTTGTGAGTCCTTAGAGTATATTGTGAGTCCTCTTAAGACCAGAGGAAATGTAGGACTGAAGGAGTTTGTAGTGATGCAGAAAGCTAAAATGCAAGCTGTAGCAGGGGCTGCATGAATAGCCCCTTGTCAGGAATTCTACTCAGACTGGAGACACAGGAAGGGAAGGCTGGACAGCGACACAGACAGCACAGGCCCTGCCAGAGCAGTCAAGATGAGGCTCAACCACACACGAGGTGACTTCATAGAGAGGGAGGGGGTCGCTGTGTGTATGGGGGAGGGGGGAGGGGGGGTTGTGTTACCATATAGCCCTCAGCTATATAGATTACCACCACTTTAGTTATCTCATGCAGGTACAAAAAAGGCTGACAAAACATGCACCTCAGCTTGGCAGCAGAATCTGATGGATTCAGTGTTCCCTGTTGTCCTCTGCAGTTAAATGGCCCCCTTCCACCTCTGGGTTCTCTTGAGGTGAGATTTGATGCTGTTGGACATTTTCAATCTGTTAAGACCATGATCATCTGGTATGACAGGAATGTCTGGTGGAAAAATAGGCTGCACCTGGTTGTCTCATATAACCTCAAATTCCTCTAGCAGAATTGTGATATGTAGAGCAAGTGTTTGACCCCTTGTGGTCGGGCCATGGCAGATTTTCTTTCCCACTTTCAGAAGTCTAATCTACTTTGCATCACAGGACTGATTACAGTAATTTTGCAACCCCATCAAAAATTCTGCTACAAACATCATATTTCTAAAGATCATAGGCCTACTGAGATCAAATATGGTATGGTCTACTCTGCAGTGAGTAGAATCTGGCCTTTAGCTTTAGTGAGATGACTTGTCTTGTGTGGTCTTGTTATGTGTGGAGGACTATGTACAGGAAAGTGCACTTCTCTGAACATCCTCTCATCTACCTAACCTATGTGACTTCTTGGATAACTGCACCGTTTTGCATTTGTCATAAACTTGTTGGCTAACGGTCTAATCAACGGAAAAAGCGTCTACCAAATACCTCAACCATAAATTCCATCACCATATTGGCAAGATGTTGTTCTTGTGCCTGACACTTTGGGACAGCCTGCTCAGTGTCCTTGCCCGCTCCTGTCTACGGTTTTCTCCGCCAGTAATAACTTCCAGTGTACTTGACCCTGTTTCCTCAACTCATCTGTTTTTCTCTGTGCCTGCTGCGGTTTCCATCAGCTCAGTTCTTGTGTTATTGTTTTGAACTTTTCTATGGATTCTGTAACTTCACAGTTTTAGGGTAAACTACTGGTGGTGATAGAATACCCCATTCATACAGAGTAGTTTATATTGACAGAGTAGACCTATTGTATAGGCCTACAGGATGTCGCTTCGTAGGCTTGACCTTTTGAGGCAAGGCATTCCCACAAGTCTAAGCAATCATTCTGATACTACAAAATAGGCTGTCGCCTTTCCTAAATGCAGAGGGGTGTGCAACATTTGCGAGATCTGTAGCAAAAGGCTATGTAATGCCTTGGTTGATACATAAGGTAGGCCTCCAATATAATAATAATAAAAAAAAAACTTTGTGTTTTACACCAATTGGGACACAAAAAGACAAATTAAAATGCACAGATGTGTGACAAATAGCTCAGAAATGTATGGTATGCAACCGCCTTGACTCCATTACACATTTCGGTTGTTTACAAGTGTTTATTTAAAACGTTTAAATATTTTTGTAACCTACATACATGACATGGGTCGTCTGTCCATTGCACTGACAGCAGCACTGCAACCACACGAGTTCTGATGCTGCCCTGCTGTCATTGGCTGAGTGCAAAATGCTCATAGCACTCGCTGGAGAAGGCAGCTGTGCAGCCGTAACGCGAACATGGTGCGGACGTGTGGTGGTAGTCTGCAGCACTGAACTCCTTGTTGTGGTCCAGCTGAATATTTAACCATGTTACCACTCAAATGGGTACGGTAAGATTCAGTAAATAAGTTAATGTGACTGTTTTAAATAATTCATGCATTGTATTCATGTTTTTATTTTTAGTTTCAAGCTTAAATAACCGTGCTCGGTGGTAGGCTATTAGGTTGATACTGTATTTTCACGAAGCTGTAGTTTGCATCTACGAGACTACTTCAAAATACTTTTGTGTTTAATGTTTGAACTTTTTTCATTCAGGAAAGTCGCATAACATTAGGGTACCCATGTGCAAAAAATACTTGATTTAATTGGATGTCATTAGCTTCGTAAAATTCGCTTTTGGTTTAGACATTTTCTTATAACCTCTATTGATAGACGTTGGATGAAGTTATTTTTTTATTATTAGGTTAATAACTTGCATTTGCAATCAACATTCGTTGCATTTCAAATGAATGTGATGTGCATGCAATTCTTTCACAGAAGCGCTGTTGAGTCGCTGCATCAGGAAGCCAATGGGATGTCATGATGGTTAGAGGCTACTGTATGTCGGTGAGCTGTAGGCTACTGCATAGGGTTTTCAATAGCCGAGGCTATGTGAGGACCCATCTGGTGTTGACAGACTTTGCAGCAGGTTATCAATGCCCAAGCTGCCGTTTACTGTCCATTGGTTTCCTAATGTAGCCTACAGGTAGTCCATTAAACTAGGCCTAAATTTCATTGTAGCATTTATAAAGAGGGGAAATGCTTTGATGTTTGAAATTACTGCATATTGCGTTTTAAGACCTAATACGTTTGGTGTAAGACTGTCCCGGCTTCTTTCTGTTCCTTTCCTCTTCTACCATGGCTCTTAATTACGACTCACACTCTTTGCAGGTCTTTTATGTCCTGATTGTGCTCTCTGGTCCCAGAATTTACTATGCTTACGTTGTCAACCGCTCAGGGAGGTCCAAAGCATCCGATGACTCTCGTTCTTACAGTAAGTCTGTTTGGCAACCTGCAGTGTGCATTTGCTATGCTGCGACATCTGTTTATTATGTTTTTTTGTTCATTAAGCACATTTATGCATTGCAAAATAAACCAAATACTGTATCTACATCAGAACAGGAAAAAGAAAGCTGTATGTTTGTGTGAGAGGGGAAAGTCATTCCAGTTCCAGACTCAGTGCAGTGTATCTTGGAAAGACCATGCGGCAGTGTCCGTTAGAGGTTTATGTACATAAAGCTGGACTCACCCATGCCATTCCAAACATGTCAAGAAAAGCTGCATGTTATTGATTTCTTTGATTAATAACAACCATTGCCATTTCAATTTAGCCCATGTTGATGTTTTCAGATGATTCCATTAGTTCTGTATGTGACAGAATATTTTTGTAGGGAAGCTTATTATATTCAGTGAAATGTTTATTTTAAGACTCATGTCCATCAGATGGACGTGCTACAGCATCCCTGAGTTGGAATGAAACAACAGTGCTGCGCTCTTTAGGTTTGCCTTGTTGATGAAACTTTTGGAAATGTTTACTCAGCTCTACCTTAAGTCAATAATAAGATGTGCAGGTAGCATTTCACAGCTTTCTGATCCACATCTTCCAGTCTTCTAGTTTAAAAAATATCCAATCATGGGAATGAATTAGGCCTAAATGTAAACGCATATTTTAAACTGTTTGCGCTTGCACACGACTGACAGATGGATGTGTCCAGAGCTGAAAAGACACATTGATCCCAGGCAGAGGCCCATGGATCCTTACTAAGTGCCACTCCATTTGAAGTCTGCAAATTGCATCTTGCATAGCCAATCCACAGCGCTTGTCCCTGTTTTTATGTTGTCATGATGTCTGTCATGAACACACAAGGAATTCTTTGTAACCACTGGGCTGATTTATGGGATTCTGTTGACTGGCCTTGAAAGGCTATAGGCTTATTGGCCAATTATCTGATGTGTATTTTAGAGACTCCAGCAGATGTTAACAGTTTACTCTCTCTCTCTCTCTCTCTCTCTCTCTCTGTCTTTCTCTCTCTGTCTCTCTCTCTCTCCCCCTTTCTCTCTCTCTCTCTCTCTCTGCTCTTGGCCAGCTCTGTCCAGTTCCCCACTGACCAGCCTGTCAGGTTCATGCAAAAGCAGGTGCTTTGAACTGGTCGAAGCTGCAGCTCCGCAATGCCGCTGTGACAATCTATGCAAAACATACAACAGCTGCTGCTCCGACTTTGATGAGCATTGCTTGAAAACAAGTAAGATGGTCTATGTAGGTGGTCCTTGTTTAAAATGTGGGGTGTTTGAACAAATCTTTTAACAAGTGTATTTTCTCACACATTAGGGAGACACATCGTAATATGCAATGCCATATGAGTCGGAGGGTGTTTTGCAGTCATGGCGGTTCATTTAAAATGTCTTTGATTTCTCTTTTTTCTGTGTCAGATGGTGGCTATGAGTGCAGTAAGGAGCGCTGCGGGGAGACGCGTAATGACCAGCACGCCTGCCACTGCTCGGACGACTGCATAGCCAAAGGAGACTGTTGCACCAACTACAGAAGCCTCTGTAAAGGTGGAGCCCAACCCACTAGTGCACAACTGTGGAACTGTCAACCACTGAGCAGCATGGGGCCAGATTCTTAATCTCTCCCTCTCTCTCTCTCCCTCCCTCCCTCTGTCTTTCACTTTCCATCTCAGGAGATGTCCCGTGGCTGACAGAGGACTGTGAGGAAATTAAGAGTCATGAGTGTCCTGCTGGGTGAGTGTCCATCCCCCTGCTGATTCAGATACAGCTGGATGATAATAGTGAAACATCACTTGACCTCCCTGGGTCACATTGTCACTTCCTGGGTCACTTCAGTGAGTTTGTGACCTTTTGGCACATCAAAGGAGGTCAGAGGAAGCTCTGAAGAGGAAGTTGTATTGGACCCATCACCATAACCAAAGACATGCAAATATATGTTTATTGCATGGTGGGTATGCATGTGAGGGAACAGAGAAATAATGGCCTACCAGGAAACCTCAATAAAATCACTTGATTGAAGGCCATTGCCTTTAAAAACACACAGGTTGCTGGCTACTGTTATCAATAATTAGCAGGATTTAGTTTCAGGATGTAGTAAACATGACCTTACCATATGCATGTGAATTCAAAGTTGTAGTCTGGATACCTGGCATGCAGTGATAAAGCATCTGACATCAAAAGATGCTTCCACTTCTAGCATGCCTTTTATTTTACTCACTTTGAAATACTATTTTTTGGAATAGTTAGATATTCATCCTGTATTGCACTTTAGCGTGTCGTCAGTTGAATTGTATTGATTTCTGTTTGTTTGTTTGTGTGTGTGGTGTGTGTGTGGTGATCTTTATGAAGGTTTGTCCGCCCCCCTCTCATCCTGTTGTCTGTTGATGGGTTCCGGGCCTCATATATGAAGAGAGGTTCCGCAGTGATCCCTTACATCGAGAAGCTAAGTAAGTCGCTGCGTGCTAAAGGAAACAACTTCAATATCAATTGTGTTCAGATGTAGTGCTCATGTAGTCTTCTTTGTGACTCACAGGAACCTGTGGCACTCATGCTCCCTACATGAGACCAGTATACCCCACCAAAACCTACCCAAACCTCTACTCAATTGCAACTGTATGTATGAACTGGCACTGATCACCGCTGATTCAATTTCTCTTTTGTATTTTTACCATCCACCTCTTTAAACTGCATGCACCATAGAAAATAGCATGGGGTTGGAGCCTTGTTCTGTGTTGATGGCCCATGATTCTTGTTCATCTACAGGGTCTGTATCCTGAGTCTCATGGAATTGTGGGCAACTCAATGCATGATCCCACCTTTGAGGCCACCTTCTCGATCCGCGGTCAAGAGAAGCTGAAACACCGCTGGTGGGGAGGTCAGCCAGTAAGTCCTCTCTCAAGTCAACAGTTGGCTTTGGTTGTTTTCTCTGTTCTCATAAATTGGTATTGTTGTCCTTCTCCCTGACCTCATCCATTTGAAATAGAACTGGAGTTTCTTGTCCTTGCATCTGGTAGCCATCAGCTCAACAGCTGCAGAGGCGTCTCAACTCGCTGTCAGGCAGATGTCAGACAGAGAGACAGCCTAGAAGTCTGCACACTGCAGCAAGCTGAGAGATCTGATTCTAAAGTCCTGAGCGTTAGACTTGTTGTTGAACAATATCTGCTTTTCTCTTTCAAAATGCCACATTCATGGAACACTCTTATTACAGGGAGCAATTTGAACTCCGCTCTTACTTGAAAAACAAACTGTTTGAGTTTGTCTGTGTCAACCAGAAAACGTTTCATGGGCCAAACCCCATAACATTGCGATATTCAGGGTTCCGCCTAGGAGGACAACATTGATGCAGTCTTCTCTGGAAGTGTACAGTAACAGACAGAACAGTTCAATCTCTGCAGCTCCCTACCAATTTAATGGTTTACATTTCTTACTAATTGAGCCTTTACCTGAAGCTCCCTGATTGTGTAGTTGGTACCGATCAGCAAGGTGTGGAACTGAGAGAGCCATTTAGAGTTATCCTGAAGGGTATATTTGCTTAGAGGTCTATTGACTATAGCTTAGAATCAGTCCTTTTGAGTCATCCCAGACCAGTCTGAACGAGCATCACCACTGTCTGCTTGTAATTAGAACACTCTTAGAGATTCATATGCCTGAGGGGAGTTTGAGGCTGTGAAGTGACTTATAGTCTGAAACCTGTCATTATGTATAATTTTGCTAAAGGGTCTAAAAAGTTGAAATGAAGAAACAATAGGTCATTTTATTGTGTTATTTTTAGTGCAACAGTAGTAGAGAGTGTGGGTTAGATGGAAACTTCAGTAAAATGATGATGAGAAAGTACACGTCTGTCAGTTGAATGTCTGTTATATTAAGTGTAAGTTTACATACATTTGCCAAAAATTAACTCTTAATTCACGTCCTAACTCACTCCTCTCCTTCTCCAGATTTGGATCACGGCAGAGAAACAGGGAGTGAAAGCTGGCACCTTCTTCTGGCCTGTGTAAGTCCACAATATCATGTGCCAAATACAACGGCAAGCAGCTTCATTTGAAAGCCATGTATAACTTTCTCCCTCATTTCATCGGTGGTGGGCTTCGGTCCACACAAGCAGCGCTCATGCAGGGTCAGCTCTCGTTGCCCCTTCAAAGTAGCGCTGTCCACAGACAAAAGAGTTATTTTGCACAGTAATTGTGATTTAATTGAGGTATGGTTGAATTCATGGGGGCTGTTCTTGTTTGGTCATGCCCTTGAGCCAACTCTGGGCTCTATAAACCTCACCTCAAACACAAAGGCTCCCACATTCATACACACATAGAGGCCTTTGAGATGGAAGTCTCTCCCTCTCTTTTCCCCCTACCCTCTCCGCTGCCTCTCCCGTGGTCCGTCTTTGCTGTGATGTAGGGAGACTTGCCCCAGCATGTTTTGCCAGCAGTTTGTCAAAGTGAGTCTCATATACACATAAAATGTGGATCCCACTGATGATGTCAATGATGCAAGGTTTGTGTTTTAAAAGTTTGCCTCTGCTTGGTGTGCAGCTTTTGGGTTGGCATAGCGGACAGATTTTGTTGCTTGACTGATTTTTTTGAGGTTTTAGCAAGATGGTAATGTTTTATATCATATTGCAATCGTTACATTATACTGTTGTGTTTTCACAGATGACAATCTTATTGGCAAAGAAAGGCTGTTTTTATTTCCACAGTCATAACAGATTGAGCTGTCTGTGAAGAGTTAGATTACCTTGTCACATTGGATTTGACAGATAAGGATTAGTACACCACTTGGCAGCAGTAAACAGGTTGTTAGCTGTGAAACAATACACACGTCAGTAGATTCATGTGCTTTGCTTTCAGTGTGAATTATTTTGAAATCGTGTGAAAAAGGTGTCACTCCCCTGATAAATCTTTCCAGTTGCACCTGGGCACGATTACAGGATTTGACCGAACCACAGCTTTCTTTATGTCCCGAACAACTAAACAATTTCCGTTCCCCCACAGTATATTGCGTAAGATATAATTCAGGGAAATGACTGTACTTGCTACCCCCTCCTGGTGCCTCAAAGTTTAATTTCAAGTGTACCACAGTTTCCTTAGTTTTCTACATGTGGACTTAAGGACTAATGGGTTTTATGTAACTACTTTAAAAGAAAGGATTTTACTGTTTATGAGCAGCATATGTCAATATTTGCAAGAAGGTATTTTGCTCTTTAACAGTAGTAATATGTGTCTAACAGGATCATTTCTTGACTGTGGCAAGGATGTAGGCTTGCCTGAGGTATCCTCATCAATGACAGATATGTTCCAACAGTAAATATATCCGAATTAGTATGAGTTTTTATTGTGTTAGGTGGCCAGACACTTTTGTGGTAGCCTACCTGTTTCTGAGTCCTTCTGTCAGCCAGACATTGATGAGCTAATTGCTTGTTTGCATTTCAGTTCTTGATGCTGTTGCGCTTATGAGTTTAGACCCAGCCTTGGTTCAATGACAGTACACAACGCATGTAAAAACAAATACGGAGAAGAGCTGAACTGGAATAGAAAAAGGATGGATTGCATTGGCTTTCACAATAAAGGTGCATCTCAAAAATATAATTCCCGTAATTTAGACATAAAGTGAAATATTTCAAGCCTTTTTTGGGGTTTTAATCTTGATTATACTAATCTTGATGATTACAGTTTACAGGTCATGGAAATAAAAAATCCAGTGTCTCAGGATATTAGAATAAATCATTTATAATACAGAAATGTTCACCTGAGAAGAGCTCTAATCAGTCAATTAAGTCAAAATACCAGCAATGGTTTCCTGAGCATTTAATCTCTCAGTCTGGGCAGGGCAATGCAATACATTTTAATCTTGGAGATGCACCTGTATGTGTGATGTCTTGAGGATTAGGGTAATCATTGGTAATCATCCTAATCTGGATCTTGATTTCTCCATCAAATTTTAGCCTTCCATTTAATCGAAAATACTTGAGGACACAGTTTTTTTATTTTATTATAAAGTACCATATTGAAAGTTTTGGACCCTTGACATGCACCAATTTGGGTCTTCGAGTCATTGGCCATTAAGTGTCACTTGAAGGATTAGAGCATTTTGTTAGGGACCGGGGGACAGACGTGAATGGTTTGCTTCTTATTTTTCTGATAGAATCTTTGTTTTCTTTACTGATGGTATCCTCTCTGTGTCTTGTGAGTTTCTCGGGGCTCGATATTAGGTCCCTTTCTATTCACAGTCTATTTCTTGCCTCTTGGGCAGATAATGAGCATGGAGTGTCTTATCATTGCTATGTCGATGATAACCCAATTTTATTTTCCTGTCATGTCTGGTCATAATAGTTTGCTACCTCATTTGACTACCTACATGAAGACTGCCTATGTTTTGGATGGGCAATAGCTTCCCGAAGATTAATGAAAGACACATTATCATCTTTGGTTCTGTTGCTTTTAGTGCAGTCTGTGTCTGGTCCGCTGCTCGTATCATACTAAAAGCTCGTCTTAAAGAATCTTGTGGTGTTTTTTGACTAAGAATTAAAATTTGACAAACAAATTCTGTGGTTAAAGCTTCATTTTACCAACTAAGAACGATAGTTTAAGTGATGTCTCCAAATGATTGCAAATTTGGTCCATGCATCCACACTCCATATACTCTATTGTGTCTTCACCAACAGGTCCATTCCATTGGAAAGGAGGATTTTGACCATTCTACAGTGGCTGAACCTTCCTGATGCAGAGAGGTCTGTATAGCATCCCCCTCCTACCCATACAGGTTCCTGCTTATACACTACTGTAGTGGCTACTCTATCAGCAATACAGTATATACTCAAAATACATTCACTCACCTTCTAGATTTTGCGTTTCTACATTGACTATAGGCATCTTTCAGCTACAGTACACACCTTTTTGCTGAGATTTATGTACATCTTTCCTCACATCCTCCTGAAAACAGTTACTGTATGGTTGTGATACTCTTTGGTACAATATTTCTTCCTGTGGTCACAGGCCCTATGTGTATGCCATGCACAATGAGCACCCTGATGTCTATGGACACAGACTGGGACCGCAGAGCAGTAATGTAAGTTGTAGGCTATCTGCATAGTTGAAGTTTCCATAGTTTTGCCAATACTTTTAGAGCTGACTGTGTGGCTTTGTGTTGTTTAGCTGAGCATTGCTCTGAAGGACCTGGATAAAGTGGTGGGCCACTTGATGGAGGGCCTGAAACAGATGAAGCTTCATCGATGTGTTAACATCATCCTAGTGGGAGATCACGGTACTGCAACTGACTAGAGATTGTCCTACAGCTGACTAGATTGGTATTATTGCTGCCAAATGAACATTGTGGTGGTTTAAACAGCATAGTCCCCTTTACCAAAGGCATTATTTCCCAGGAAGTTACTCTGTGATGGTCTTGTTCTGTAGCAGTACACCAGTCTGTACGAGGTTGATGTGAGATTTTGTTCTATTCAGGAATGGAAGAGGCCCACTGTGACAAAAAAGAATTCCTCAGCACCTACATGACAAATGTGGATGATATTTTCCTCATACCAGGATCTTTGGGCAGAATCCGTGCCAGGAACCCAAACAACGCCAAATGTAAGTGATACAGGATGACTGGACTGACTCACTGGCCTACTGTCAGTAAATAACACCTAAACGGAATGTCGTTGTAAATCTCAGAATATCAGCGCACAGTAGTTCCCATATGGAATAGTTTCTAAAAAAAAAGGAATACTCTGCTATTCTTTTTATTTTGTAATCTAAGACCTCTCACTGTTAATATTGTTTTGTTTTTATGTTCTTCAGATGATGCGAAAGCAGTGGTAGCCAATCTCACTGTAAGTTCTATCTGTCCCTCCTCTGGTGTTGTCAGCATGCGTTATTGTATTCATGCTGCAATTAGGCTTCTTTAATACCCTCAGCACAGAGCCACCATGCTGAGATGGGTGTAAAACAGCATGTGTGTTCTTCTTACCTTCCTCAGTGCAGGAAGCCAAACCAGCACTTTAAGCCATACCTGAAGCAGCATCTGCCCAAGCGTCTGCACTACGCCAACAACCTCCGCATTGAGGAGATCCATCTGATGGTGGAGAGAAAATGGCACGTTGCAAAGTGAGGTTTCACTGTCTGTGTCCCTTCATTCACACTAACCCTCAAAAACATAATTTAATGTTTTTTTTTTTTTTTTTTACATTTTACACATCACGGTTACACATGTACTGTAGCTGCACGTTCATCAGACGTTTACGCTTGGTACTGTCCAAACCTGTAAGATTTTGTCTTGCATTCAGTTTGAAATCAGAAAGGTTGGCTCTTGGAGAAGAAGTTAAATAACTTTTGTTTTGAGGGAAAACGTCCAGAGACAGTGGATGTTAGCAGAGAGACAGTACATGTGTTTGGAGACCAACAAACCCACCGCATTAGTTCTGCTTGTGAAACTGCCATGGCCTTAAAGTAAATCCATGAGGTCATGCCATCGCCTGACTGTTGAGTGAAGCCACTGAAAACATCATCAGGGGTGTGTGTGTGTGTGTGTGTGGTGCATAGAATGTGTGTGTGTGTGTGTGTGGTAAAGAGAGGCAACGTCCAGTTTCCTATGCCCCCCCACCCCACACACACACACCCCAACCCCTCATTGGAGTCAACCGCAGAGCTAAATGAAAGAGGTCTTTTAGCTTCAGCCTGCCAAGATATAAGACCATCTAATCGCTGGCACCATGGGAGCTGTGAACTGACTGCTCTCTGAGAGAGAGAGAGAGAGAGAGAGAGAGAGAGAGAGAGAGACAGACAGACAGACAGACAGACAGACAGAGAGAGACAGAGAGAGACAGAGATGGAGGAATGGAGAGAAACTGAGAGAGAGTGAGAGAGACTTCACACCAGGCTGATGGTTTCAGCAGGGATCAGTCTTCTGGTTTTGAATCCAAAGCTTTTTTGTTTTGTTGACTGCTCCCCAAGGCCTGGTAGGTGATTAGCAGACGCCACATGCTTGTGTGTGGAGCTCTCTAGCATAAGGGTCACTGAGTGTGAAACCGAATGAATCCTTCATGTAAACGCAGACAGAACGCTTTTCACTGGTTGGATTTTTGAGATGTTTCCATGTCTGCATGACTGTCTAATGATGAGCTGGTGGTGGCATATCACTGCTGGTAAACCTCCTCTGGCCAAAAGGCAATTGAGAGAAGCATTCTCTCTAATAAATAAACCAGTGTATTTTGGCTTTGACACGGCAATTAAAAATGATATTGCAGTTATTACTTACCACTAGCCACAGAATTGGTCTGGAGATATGCAGGGAGGAAGTTAATATGGGTTTTATTCATTAGAAATAAACAAATGTGACACAGCAAGTCTAGGTCATTATAAAGAAATGAGTTTAAATGTGTGGTTGACATATTGGTCTAATAGAGTTGATGAAAACGAGTAACACCTTAGTGTAAGTTTTCACCAAGAATACAAAGCTATTAAAAGTCGAACTGATCAGTATTTATGTAGCTCTACTGAGGAATAGTCAGTTTTATGAAGCACATACTGTATAATATCCATTTTCCAAAGCAGTCCAATTAGAAATGTTCTTTCTTTGGGAAATAGGTTGCAACTGGTTGTTTATTACTGGTTCATCTATAATGACAGCAGAAGGGCGGGATGCATTTCAGGATGCTGGAGGGCGGGCTCTAGTAACTCATTGACTACTGACCAGTTTGTGGAACTTTCACCATCTCGCCACGCTGTTCTGTCTACCGCTCTGCTCCAGGCTATTGACATTCATTGATATTTTATGTTTTCATGGTTGTGTCATACAAAATATCATGTCAGATCAATAGGTGGGCAATAGGGGATTTCCATCATGTTTGTGATTATCTTACTGTCTTATACAGAAAACCTAAAAAGACATCTGAAAACCATGGATCAAGGCCTTGTCCGTTTAATGGTGACCATGGTTATGATAACAAGATCAACAGTATGCAGGTACATCATATTCTGATTTTACCATACCAAACTAAAGACTCTTTAGAGAGAGATCTGTCTGGTTACTTTAATCAAGTATTTCTCTTCTCCCCTCAGACTATATTCTTAGGTTATGGACCATCTTTCAATTTTAAGACTAAAGTCCCGGCATTTGAGAACATCGAACTTTACAATATCATGTGTGGTAAGATTTAACTTTGTTCATTTTGTGCCATGCTATAGATATACAATGAACAGACTACACAATGAACTTTAAATAAAATAATTTATTTATTAGTATTTACTCAAAGTAGAAATGAAAGTAAGTCTAGGGGAATTCAAAGTGTTTGGATGTGTATAAGTCATAGTGAGTAAGAGTGAATGGAAGTGTACGTGTGCATAAAAAGTGTCAGTCAAGAAAATGAGAGTGGAAGCTGGAACACAAAGGCCCAGGTGCTTTCATACCCACCCCCCGGTGCCAGGTGTGGGTTATCACCACTAATCAGCTTCCCTATGGCAGGCTTGCCAACTGCAGCCTCTGTATTCGCCTTTTACAGTCTTTGGTATTTGCACAACCGATGTATCGTCATTTCTCTGCACCACACCCCTTTTTCGGGGAAAGCAAGCACCTACCACGTTGATGCAGCTCTATAGGTTTCCACGCAATCCAAGCGTTCTGCTTTCCCCAAAAATGGGGAACAATGACCATAGGAGAGGGCAGTTTGAGTCTGGGGTGGAGGTGGTATGAGCTGATCAAATTTGCCTCTCATCTCTACAGATCTGCTGGGCCTTAAGCCGTCCCCTAACAACGGCACCCACGGCAGTCTGAACCACCTGCTGAAGCTGCCTGCACACAAAGCCGCCATGCCTGAGGAGGTGTCCAAGCCCACCCCACCCGGCCCTGTGGGGCTGGTCACAGACGACTTAGGGTGCAGCTGTGAGGATAAGGTCAGCATCTTATATAACCCCATCAAACCCTGAGAATTGAGATTGTTTTATGGTACAGATGCAGGGGTTAGATAGAAAAAGGGAACAGGTGATATTTCAAACCCTATATTTTTAGCAACTTTTACACATTAATAACTATATGTATGTTATGTATAAGTATAGATGAATTGCAGACACTCTATACTTGATGTAATAACCAAGATGTTTCTTTTCCTACCAATCATCAGTATTTCAAATTGTGTGATGTTTCTTCTTTCCAAAAAGGCTGGGGGCCTCAGTAACAAAAACCAAGCCAAGTTGTTTAAAGGGGAACTATGCAGTTTTTTTAGCTTAATTTACCTAAACTTAACAGCTTCAGAGTCATTGGAATGGTTATGTGACTTTGAATAGTGGCCGTCTCGCTTCCCCCTAGCGTCTGTGAGCGGAAAAAACAGCCTTGCAACTTTGGCCCGGCGAGCCGCTGGCCTCAGAGTCAGAAAGTCTTGCGGTCTCGCGATGTAACAAATTCCTTTACGGCACTACACACATACATGCCACGCACCAACTAGAACAAGGCAGCGATGGAGTTTCTTAGACATTCGTCATGGCAGAGCCAGCGAAAAGAAGCAGACAGCGAGTAAACCGTTGTGCGAGGAGTGTCGTAAAATATATATTCTGAAGCTGTAGAGGGAGCTCTGTAGAGAAAACGGCAAGCAAAAAGCAAGAAAACAGCGAATAAATGGCCAAAACTGCATAGGGTCCCTTTAAACGTGTCGAGAGGAACTGTGTCTGAAGTCATGCTGGTATATCAAAACACAAGGAAAAACTACCTCTAGGAAGCGTAATTTGAGGCGGTGATAGAGGTCGCATGTTATGTAACATGGTGTTTCCATTATTTTGTCTAACCCCTGTAATGCCTTATTTTCTTTTGTCATGACTTTATGAATATGCATAGCCTACACAATGTAATTTTTGGAAGGAGTTATCATTGCATTATTATACCATGTTAAATAGTTTATAACACTCTTATAGTATATGTATGGGCATGTAGAATTGTACATGTTATATCCATATAGATAGTTACAGTATGCATCAAATTGTGATTATTTTGTTTCTGACCGCTGTGCCATTGTGTAGCTGTAGAGATCCTTTATGCTCTATGTACAATATGACCTGTAAATGTGCTCCAGATGCTGTTGAGAAATCCTTTACAATTCTTGAAACTGCTTGATGTGAATGAAGTTTCTCTTCTTTCATTTTTGAAATGCTCTTGCTTCTGCAGGGATGTAGATCTCTTGCAAGAGATTTTCACTTTTAATCTTTTCCAGTTGCGTTCAAAAAATAGGGGACAGAGAGCTTTGAAACTGGCCATTGTAAGAGGCTATAACCTGGAGTCACTGTGGCTCTGTCTCTTACAGAACAAAGTGGAAGAGCTCAACCAACGAGTGAGGCAAGCTATGGATGGTAAAGACCTTTCAGAAACACCATCATTTGACTGTAGTGACTGTAGTGAAGCAATGTAACTTATGTCCTGGTTGGGCACTCAGTCACTCACTTCATGTCTGTCTCTCTCTGTTTCTCTTTGTCGCTCACTTCATCTCTCTTTCTCGCTCTCTCTCTCTCTCTCTCTCTGTCATACAGACAACAAGAACCTGCCTCATGGTCGACCAGCAGTGATGTTTCAAACGAAATACAGCATCCTGCATCACAGTGACTATATCAGTGCTTACAGTGAAGCCCTATCCATGCCTTTGTGGACTTCCTACACTGTACCCAAACAGGTACCTCAGTGCCCCAGAGAATAGAATAACGTAATACCTAAAGCAGTGGTTTTCAAAGTGGGGGCCTGGGGGGCCGCGGGGGGGTGCCAGGGGGGCCTCAGCAAGTTGGAAGGAAAAATAAAAGCAACAAATAAATACATTTGAAATATTTAAAAAATACCTACCATTACTATGGTGGTTGTTATACAATGCCATTATAATATTGTGACGCATATGTGAACATTATATTTCCCATGATAATGACTGGGAATAATAGTAGAGTGATAGCTCTCATATAGCAGAAAGCCCCAAATACAATTTTTACACTGTATGCTCCATCGCAAAGTGCTTGTGGCTAAAATAATTATTAGGATTAGCTTAATGTATTGTTACATTTGCCGTAGTATTGTCGATGGGTTTAATAACACATCAAGGGGTCCTTGGCCAGAACCTAGTGGTATTTGGGGGGCCTTGTCGTGGAAAAGTTTGGGAACCCCTGACCTAATGGCTGAAAGACTCAGCCTTGATGGAACCAAGAGTGGTTCAGTGATTATTCTAATTGTCTAGCTGGCAGCCTCAATCGAGCTCTCCTTTTTTATAGAGTGGATGACTCAGCTCTCCTGCTTCTCTGTCTTCTCCAACCTTTTGAAATAAAACAGGCCTGGTGTATAATCAGTGCAATATGATGTTGGTTCAGGATTTTTTCAGTCTTGATTGTTAGTGACAGGCTCATTTTTTATTTACTGCCTTGATAGGTGGCGACAAATCCTGTCGGCACACAGCAAACAAAAATGGTAGACATAGCCATAAAAGCATACTCAGTTTACTGTCCTCCGGTTAACTAGTTTTGAATTGAGCATCACAGCACTGGTTGTAGCAGGCCTCATAGGGAGGCCTATGGATTCTTACCAGCAGGCCTATAGTGTGTGTTTTCTTTTCATGTAATGGTGTGTCGATTTTGCTCAGGTTGATGTGACCACTCTACCAGATGCTCTCAGTAACTGTGTCCGGCCCGATGCCCGCATCCCACCAGCGTACAGTCAGTCCTGCACAGCCTACCGGGCAGACAAGCAGCTCTCCTACGGTTTCCTCTATCCGCCTCGTGAGTCCACTTCAACCAGTGCTGACACAACACTGCTGCAGACATCTGTTTTCCTCTGCACAGAGGGAAGCCTTTCTTTGGTCTCATTTTATGAACTTCTGATTGACAGAATTGGCCTCAACGCAGGATGCCAGATTTGATGCAGTTCTCATCACCAACACAGTGCCCATGTACCCAGCATTCAAAAGTGAGTCGATTCAGTTTTCAATTCAGCTTTCTTTCTTTCTTTCTTTCTTTCTTTCTTTCTTTCTTTCTTTATTTATTTATTTATTTATTTATTTATTTATTTTATCATAAAAAGTAGACTTTCTACAATTCAGGTATTATACTACTGATATTTAGGGAAATGGTTAACACATGAGTTATAGTTGAATATTGCATATGTCAGGTTACCAGGTTACCTTTGATACCTGAGAGATATGTATATTTTTGTGTGATTCTGTGTAGTTGCGTATGTGTGAAGGAGGACACAAGTGAATATTTGCACATATATTATCTGTATGTGTGTGTCCTTTCATATGTTTACATATGCGCTAGTCTAAGTATGTTGGTATTTTCACAGCTGTCTGTGTGTCAATATACATTTACATAGTCCAAAGACATACAGAGAACATAGCTTCTCTTGAGCATTTCCACCAACTTATAGGATAAGTAGTTTGCTCTCTGTTTCTAATTCAATTTATGCATCATAGCAAGGCCTGTAGAATGTCCTAAATACACCACTGACTGTGTAAACAACTCACAGGAGTTATGCTACTGGACAATACTCCAGGCCTGTATTACGACAGAATATATCTTGATCATATCAGCATAATTTGGAATTCCGGTCTATTTATTCTCTGTGAAAGTAATTTATGGGAAATGGTTTTTGTCAGCATTCTTTGAAGTGATTAGGGTTTGGCATAGCTTTCATCTTAAATTGTGCGGCACAGAAAAAACAATAGAAAATATATCCAGGCATATGTCTTTGTCCTCATGTATTAAAAATGTTTCTGTGAATTACTGACTTTGTCCGTGCTTGTGTTGCTCTGTGTATCTCACTCCGGTAAGTGGTAGTAGTTAGTGGTCTGTGGGATCTCTTTGGATGGCAAACGGGTCACTTTTGGTGTTCGCTGGCTTCCTCGTGAATGGGTAGGGGGAGTAAATGAGTTCAGCGCACACATACTATCACAAACCCAAGTGCTCTGGTGGTCCACCTGCTTCTGATCATATCCCTGGTGGGTGGCCTCAGACACTCCATAGGCCTCCATGGGAGGGAGGGAGGGAGGGAGGGAGGGAGGGAGAGGGAATCCTCTCTGTGGATCTCACATCAGGTCCTAGGACTTCCCTCAAAGACATTCCCAAAATCATATGAAAAGAAGGTTTATGTTTATTGCTTATACTGAGTTTTCTTTTACTTTGTTTTACTGATCACCCTCATTTGGTGGTGTTCTCAGGGATGTGGACCTACTTCCAGAAGGTCCTGGTGAAGAGGTACGCCAGTGAGCGCAATGGAGTGAACATCGTCAGCGGCCCCATCTTTGACTATGACTATGATGGTCTCAGAGATACAGCAGAGAAGATGAAACAGTGAGTGAGACGACATGGCAAACCGTATTTATTTTTATCTGTTATTCCTCTCTCTCTTGAACTTAAAAACACACTATGTGAGTTTTGGTCTTATCGAGCAAGCTAACTAAAAGGGCATGCAAAATGCTGCAAACCCCACCCTGATCCTTATTGGCACTGTCAGAAGCTTGCTAACTTGCTAAATTGTGTCTTTTGGCAATATAGTCAGCAATGTTGTGCTGTGAAAGATGTTCTATCATGATTGCATGTGCCCCAGTCCGGAACATTGAACTGCATTGACTGGTGGGAAGGATGCGTGTATATCTGCCCACATATAACATTAAAATGAATGGAAATGTGATGGCAAAACTACAGTAGATGCCTGATAAAAGCGTAGTATCAGCCACATAGATTTATTCATCTACTGATGCATATCTCTGTGTGTGTGTGTGTGTGTGTGTGTGTGTGTGTGTGTGTGTGTGTGTGTGTGTGTGTGTGTGTGTGTGTGTGTGTGTGTGTGTGTGTGTTTTTACAGATACGTGAGTGGCTCAATACCAATCCCTACCCACTTCTTCATCGTGGTGACAAGCTGTCTGGACTACACACACACGCTGGACTCATGTGACGGTCCACTCAGTGTTTTCGCCTTCATCCTACCTCACCGTGCTGACAATGATGAAAGCTGTAACGTGAGTATCCTCTCCCCTCACACTCACACTCCTCTCATACGTACACAGTACAGGCACATGTTCAGTACACCTGATCGTTATAGTATTATTTAAAAGTAAAATAAACGGTAGACATTGATATTAGATTCACATTTCCTTTTCTGCAATGTATATCTAAAAATAGTTTTTGTTTTTTTATCTGTCAGTGTTGTTGACTCTTCAGATGTCAAAAACAGCTCGTTGTCATCCAGTTGGTAGAATGTCCCTAGGATTAGATACTGCCGACATAAAATGAATCTCATGAAATGCCCTTCCTCCTCCTCCTCCTCCTTCTCCTCTTCAGAGTGCGGACGACGAGTCCAAGTGGGTGGAAGAGCTGATGAAGTCTCACACGGCCCGCGTGCGTGACGTGGAGATCCTCACGGGCCTGGACTTCTACCGCCGCACCAGCCGCTCCTACCAGGAGATCCTGTCCCTCAAAACGTACCTGCACACATACGAGAGTGAAATCTGAAAACCACTGCACCCCTGCACTATTGACCCCCAATGGTTAGGTGTATATTTTTATACAAGCTTCCATATTTATTATTCTTTGAATGGCTAACCCCCCCGTTATGTAAACATATCATTTCCCCCTATCGTGTAATGATTCATGCGCATGAATGGACTGGTCTGTAGGGCTTCATCAGTGCGCTGAGGATGTGGCCTTGTTTGTGTTGTGTCTGTGGTGGTGATGATGAGTGGCTCTGGGAATGGGAGCCCTCCGCTGCCGCCATGTGGAGCTCAGTGCTGGACACAGCTGTGACCATGAAGCTGTTTAACATCGACTTCTCAGTCCATAGCACCTGTGTGATACTCTTTATTTATGCTCAACATGAAATTCATAACAATAAAGTTTAAACTCTTTTGTACGTCATTTACTTCATTTATACAAAAAGTTTCCAAAAATCAGAATACAGTTCTGATGTGCTATGCTTTGAATCCTTGATTTAATGGGTTAGTGATTTACTGTGCGGTGAAAGAAAATCCATTAAGTCTGTGAACAGGGGGCTTACTGTGGTAAACCTTATTGAATCAGATGCAGCTCCTTGTTGGGTTTCTTTGTAAAGTGCCTTGAGGTCCAACATGATATTAAAAGAGACACATACAAGCAATTCAACTGGAAAATGTTGTTTGCTTTCAGACGTTTCATATTTTTTGAGGTCTCACAATTTGACTTCAGCTGCTAATACGAGAATATGGCTCTGATGTCCTGTGTGTTAACATGACTGATGAGCATGATTGGAAACAGAATGATGATGATTTGTTTTGAAAGTCAGCAGAATTTAGCAGTTTTAAATTTATGTGTTTAGTCCAGCTCTTTCAAACAGACTAGTTGCATTCAAACCAGATGGCTGTTGGCGCAAGGGCTAATGTGACCCAGGTGTGCCCAGCTGGGAATTCTGATACTCTCCTATGCCATCTTGAGGCCATCAGGCAAAACAAAACAGAGAGGACAAGAGGTGGGGGCTATAGCACACTTTTGAATGTCACACATTTGGGATAATCAAACTAGAAATAAATGAGAGAATGCTTCTGAGAGAGGCCACACATCACAAGATTCCACTATCAAAGAAGTTTGTGTTATTTTGTCGTTGCATCTGATGTTAGCGGTAAACAATATCTATAAAGTACAGAATAAGCTCAAGGATTATTTTGCAGATAATGCATTTTGTGGTACGACTACACTCTCGTATGAATCAATTTAGCAAAGCCCTACATTTTGTTCTGTCTGTCCAAGGAAAGTTACCAGAATAACAATCTGTAGATGGAGCACCCAGACAGATTGGCACATAAGCTCTATACCATCACCTTTATAATAGGAGGGAAACACTAAGAAATCTGTAGAGGTGAGATCAATTCTTAAATGTTAATAAAGACAGTTATGCAACTATACTTTCCCAACAGCTTCATTAGATTTCATAAACTGTGTACTATGTATTGATTATTTAATGATATCCATACTTGTTCACCATTCATTCATCAATCGTCTACGCTGTCACACTGCACCCATATTCCACCCTTGAGTATTTCAACTCAAGTTCCTAGATTTGCGCTACCCTTTTTCCATCCACATGGTGGAGCTATTGAGTTCTCGCACTCAGAGCCGCAGCTTAAGCTCATGTGCGCATCCCACTGACACTGTAAAGCAAGTGGTATGCTCCTCCGTGCACATTTGCATGCGTGGAATTGTTGGGATGCAGACGAAACCCCCCAACATGCGTGTTGATGACGCAATTCTCATCACATGCCGCATGCGCAGGACACAGACACGGGAGCGTGTCACGGCACTAAGGCTAGATTCACACCGCAAGTCTTAATGCTCAATTCAGATTTTGGATTTCAGATGTGGCCAATATCAGATTCCTACCCCAGTGAGGGCTACTGATAGACCCTGAACTGACACACATTTTCACAACAACAACTACAAAGACACACAGCACATAGCCAACCCACTTGGCTGACTGACTACCTTCATTTCCATCAAGTGATAGAATAACACGTGTGAAGATAATATGTGAAGTGGATTTGGCCTGGTAGTGTGGACCTCGCCTTAATGTTCAGAGAAATGCATCCTCCTCAGTTTATGACAGTTGTACTGTGTCTATTTTTTTTTTTTTTTAAGTATATTATTTGGCCTTTTTGCCTTTATTCAGATAGGACAGTGAAGATAGACAGGAAGCGAGTGGGAGAGAGAGAGATGGGGTGGGGTTGGGAAATGACCGTAGGTCGGATTCGAACCTGGGTCCCCGTGGGCACTTGGACCTGTTCATGGTATGGGTGTTGTAGCCTGTCGCGCCACAGTGCCCCCGTGTCTGTGCCTAATTAATTGTGCTTTCTTCTATTGCACGACAGAGGAAATGAGACTTTTATATAAAAAAATACATATTTATTACCACATTGTTAATCAGTGAGATACTGATTATTAGGAACACTGGAACAGCTTAGTCAAACACAATATATAATGTAAGTACATATAAAGAAAATCAAATACTGTATATTGCTATTTACAATAGTTATAAAATAAACAATAGATTATATAAACATTGTGCATTTCATACATGCAAAGGCTAACTTTAGAGCACATATATACAGATACTGCCCTCTGTCCTTCATAAAGGAAATAGGAGGAATCTGAGGTGAAGGGTTTTCACAACACATCCTATACGCTGTCCTTAACATGTACAGCACTTGTGTGTTTTTTTTACTGTCAAATTGGGACACCATGTCTGACTCTTGGCCCACATTTCCAGATACCGTATCTGTTTGCTTAAGTCAGAGCTCTTCTCCCGGCCATGCAGGGCCACAGAGCACGTCTAGCTGCGGAGATCCACATGGCAGTGTGAGAGTTACCTTTGCCCTCCCAGTCCCATGGGCCCCTCACAGCTGTGGTGGGCAGACATGGCCCCAGGTCCTGGGAGAGGTCACCCATCTACAACGGCCTCGTGTGAGGAATTCAGCTGAATAGATCGGGCCTTTGTGGCCCCCTGTCTATTGCACCAATACATGTATCATTATGATTATTATAAAACTGACTTTAGGTGATCCTGGAGACACCAAGGTCACTGTTTATGACTTTTAACCAGAATTACAAGAGTTGTGTTCCTTCACCTGCAGAATCCTCTGGTGTCTACCACCTTTGGTCTTTAGATGCACATACTATGTGGCCCTTTGAACATCCAAAGGGTGTCTCTATCTAGGTATCAGAGTAAGTGCAGTACTTGGTACTGATACAGCTCTGAGGATAGCAGCAAACAGATCTTCTACTGTTCTAATCAAGTATACTAAAACCTTTGGTATAATTTAGGTTGCAAACAGAATAAAGCAAGCCTATTTACTACAGAGCACAGGGCTCCGAGATGATGTCTGACACCGTGTCTGAGGCTCAGAGTCTCAGGCTGCCGCTGTGCATCGGGTCTGTGCTCTGGTAGATGCCGTTTTCCCGTCGGCAGTGGTGGTGGCAGGCGCAGGTGTTGATGAACATCATGGGCCTCTTGATCACCCTGTTGTCGGGGCAGGCAAACTTCACCTGCGCTGTCTTGGTGCTGTGAGGGGTGCAGCAGCGCCCGTCGGTGCAGAGGCCGCAGAAGCGCGGGCGGTAAGCCTGGACACTAGTGCAGTTCTTGAAGGAGAAGTGGGTGGCTTTGGGGGTCCTTTTGGTCTTCAGGCAGGCGCCCTCTGTCTGAAATCACAAAAGAGGAGCTCAGGCCAACTGTGATATGACCAGCCAAACAAAGCTGGCACACATTGCATCAGATGTCAATTATTGTGCTATGCACATGTTTTGTGAGATAGTATAGTTCAAGCTATGACATTTTTAAGATGTTCTACAAAATAAAAACGCCATTTCATATCTAAGTCTGTTGTTTTGTTTCCCCTTACTGTTGGTATCTAGCCATTTCAGTTCTCTTCTCCATATAAATATATTATTGTATATGAAATATAGGCCTATTGAAGTTATTATTAAATATATTTTGTGCTAAGATGGAATGGTACATATTAGGGATCACATTGCAATATAAACTCAATGACCTAAATGCTGATTTAGTGTATTGTTACCTTCACGTCGGTTGGCTCTGTCTTCATGTCACAGGGTCGGACCATGCACAGCCGGCTCTGCTTGACCATCTCACAGCGCTGGTTCTTGTTGGTGACCCTGGTGGACACCCCCATGCCACAGGTCCGAGAACAGGCTGACCATTCGGTCGTCTGCTCGATGCAGTTCACGCTGGGGTCCCAAGCATCAAAGCCCACCGTATCCTCCTGTCTGTAGGCTGTCGCAGACAAGGCAGAAGACCCCTGGTCAGTACTTGGGTAAACAGTGTGGACATAATCAAAAGATGTGTTCACCAGTTTTACGAACAAATTAGGCTCAAAAGGAACCCAGAGAGGTCTGCAGGTAGAAGTGTTGACACTGTGGACATCCTCGCGTCATGGTTCACACACTCGCACCACAACACACACACTCCTCTTACCCCAGAGTACACAGAGTGAGTCTCTCACTCCGGTGACAGTGACGTTAAAGGGAGAGGGAGAGGGAGAGGGAGTGAGGAGGTCAGCTCACCGGCCATGGCGAAGCCCCCGAGGGCGCTGGCCTCCTGCTGGGGATCACACACCCACTTTTCACAGCACTCGCCCGGCACCTGGACCCGCCGCGGGAATGGGCAGTCTGGACCTGGCAGCATCACGTCCAGGTTGCAGCGAGGCACGCAGGCCATCTGGCCGTCCCGGCAGGTGCACTGGTATTTGCAGCTGGGGAAAAAAGTTTCCCCGTTCTGGTAGATAGAGCCATCAAGGACACACATATCTCCCTTGTGGGCTGTGGGGGGAAATATGTATCTCAGTGTTAGAACATCAATCTATGCACAGTACTCATGATTCAGACAGGATTTTTGCTGGTAATGGCTGGAGGTTCATTTTTTGTGAAATGAAATATAATAAAATGCCCTTTAAATATTGATAATTATGATGAACAAGGAACTAATGCCTCTTTATTACAATGTTAGATCCTTTATACATCACACTTAGCCTGTCTCTCATAAGAATGTATTTTGAAATAATGTCATCTGTATCGTGAATCATTTATCGTGAATACATCGATGCTTACATATCCATTATAATTACGCGACATGATATGAAAGTTCTGATGATAGAATGATAAAAGGTATCCTTACCTGCACACACGCCGGTCCTCTTGTGCGCGCCCGCGCCATAATCACACCGTAGACCCTTCCGCATGTCACACGGATTGAGCTCGGAGCAAGTCTCTCCTACTTGTCGTGCACAGACCAGACAACACGCGCAGTCATCGAGAACCAATGGAACTCCGCGCGCGCACATTGGTGGCTCTTCAGGACATCGGCACCGTGATGGACATACCTGCGCCCATGCCAGGACGCCCAACGCCACCTACAAATACACATACCTTTATAACCAAATTCATACATTTACATTCACCCTATTATGACCACAAAACGAAACAAGTTGATATCGATTTTAACTTGTTTTGAATCCGACGGTCCACTTCTTTGTAGTTTATTTACCTGTGCATACAAGGAGAAAATTATCACTCTTGGCATCTTCTTTCAGTGTGCAATTTTTGTTATGCTTCTTTGCAAATTATCAGCTCATCTGTTACGCGGCAAATCCTTTGGTGAATGGGCCAGACTCTTTCAAAAGAATTTATACTGCTGTTCGACTTAGCGAGGAGGTGACGATGCCTTGAAAAAATCTTATGCTGTGGAGATAGTCGGGCAGCCCATTGGCCCGTGTTGCTCTCATTTGCCCTGTATTTACACAGAGTTTAACTCAGAATTTTCCCACTAAAGTAAAAGTGGGCTCAAGTGTTCAATAGGCTGGGAGCCTCATTTCGTTTTTAGTTTCAGAACTGTTTCAAATAATGTCCCCATGTATAGAAATATTAAATACCACATTATATATTCCAATTAAATACCACATTATTAAATTGCAAATACATATTCAGCTGACACTCTGATATGCATGTGATGAGTTTCTGTAGATGATGATGAGAAGCCTACATGATCCCTTTTCAACAGTTTGTGATTAACACACAATTACAAAAACATGTATAGCTGATGAGTTGAATTCGTTTTGGCAATGAAGGACATAATTTTGTCTTCAGTGTATTGGTGGGTGAGGCATGAGAGTCTACATATCCAGATTCTTGGGCCACTCAAATCAACTCACTTGGGCTCTCCATAATTAATGTGAGTAATGTACGGTCACTTCATTAACTGATTGCATGGTTGTATCTGATGTCCTTCCCCTCAGTGTCCTGAGGATGTATCAATTCTAATCAGAGGTGGAGCTCATGAATGATGAGATCATTTGATTTTAAGTTGTTGAGACACATTAATGACCTAAAATACTGTATTCTTTTATCCATGCAAAACATGCTTGGTTGTTTTTCTCACCATTCACAACAGTAGCTACATAGTATCAGTAAGAGGATGCTTAATATGGTGATGTCATGGCTGGGTGTCTGCAATGCTTGAATACTCCCGGCGCCACCGAGTCCAGCCCCAGAGATGGGCGACAGCCATGTTGGCCCAGACATCTTCAGAGAGATTACGAGGAGCCAGGTCACCCACTCTGTCAGTGTCCCACCTAGACTCCTGAGACATTGATTCCTGTATCATTGGGAATGGCACATGTGGTCAAATAGCATGACATCATGGTAACGTAATATTTGAATATTATTATTATAATGTAATCTGAAGTTGCCTCACTATATAAAAAGATGCCTTCTGCAGAACAGTATCATGGGTAGTTCAGGCGATAATTATAAATTATGCGGTTGTTATTCTTACCACTACCTGAACTTGTTTTTCCACCCACTTAGTCATATCTTCTACAGTTAACATTGTACAGTTTGTCATGTTTGTCACATTTCATTATATTCACATTATCACAACAGTTGTGTTATGGAACTTGAGCTTGTGTGTAACTTAACAAGCATGTTTGGCCCAGACTCTATTGGCTTAGTGGGGTGTTGTTTCATGAAAATGTTCAGATTCAACTTTAGCCCAGATTTTCTAATGCTCATTATAATACATTGATGTGAAAAAAATTCAAATCAAGCCCGAACCCCCCAAAATTGCCTTTTCAACCCTGAAAACGTGTGTTTTTTGCCAACTTTCAAAGTACATAGTGGATTTATGTTCATGCTGGGTCCTTTAAAGGTATGTCATGAGGCATGCAATGCTGTAAGAATACTTTGCACTACAAAGAGTGTAGTGTCAAGGTCATATTATAGGTCAAAGGTCACAAAAATGGCTCAAAATGCCTATTTTGGCAAAAAAAAACACAATATTCTAACATTTTGTTAAGTTCAATGTAGAGAAATGTTCATTGTGGGCCCTTTGATGGTCTTTCATGTGGTATGTCATGCCATGAGAATAGTTTGCATTATAAAATATCCTATTTCAAGGTCATATTAAAGGTCAAAAGTCACCCAAAATGCTCTAGAATTACATTCAATAAGAAACATTAAGCAGAGATCATTACAATGCACAATGTAAAACAAAGTTGATCTCAGTCATAATGTTCTTCATGGTTCACTTCAGCTTGAACAGTGGAGATGTTTTACGAGGAGATATATACGCAAATGCTGATAACACTGTGGCATAACTTCTCTATCACTGTCATTGCTGTCAGTGTCCGTGGCAACGTGTACTTTTGCTCAGTTGCAGGGTTGTATGTATCATCAAAGTCCTTCCACTCGGCGGCCATATTGCAACGCTTTTTGATTGGCACGATGTCTTCACAACACACCATATGATTGGCTAAATGTATTCACATCACACCACATGATTGGCTCAATGTATTCACATGTCGACGTTTTGCAGAGGAAGGGGTGGGATATGTGTAGACAACAAACTAAGCCCATGCATTTCTATGGAGGATTTTTTGAGTGCTGTGTCTCCTCATTAGAAAGTCTCTGGTATCATCTGCTGTATTTACCTGCTCTGAGATACTATCAGTAGATGCAGTGGTGGTCTCTATGGTTGCCTCCCCCATAGCTTCTTCGTATGTTGACCCAACCAATGCTGTATCAGCCCTCTTCCGCTCCTCTTCCTTGTTCTGCATGGCCTCCAGGGCCTTTTCCCTCGCATTCTTTCATTCCATTGTTCACTCCCACTTTCTATCAACCTGCTCCTCACAGTAACCTTTGCGGTCATTACGCATGGAATGCAAGAACTGCCATTCCTCATCCCCCATCTTGACCCCAAAAAGGTGTTCTTGGGACTCTTGTGCTCGTTTCTCACTTCGTTTGGACTGTGGCCAATTCATATTGGCGAGGAAGCGGGTATACTGTAACGGCTTCTACACACAGTTCCATCAGCGCAAGCTATGCAAATGACTTGAAGTATAACCGTAATTTGATTGGTTGGTGCCGTCCGTTGATTGGCTTGATTGGCCGGTGCAGCAACAGCTAAACTTCTCAACGCGAGCGACGGGAGAAACGCGACGCAACGGACCCACAATTTAGTTCGGCAACGGATGACGTAAGCCCACGTAAAGTGAATGGGATGCGTCTCCAGCACTGCAACGCTCGCAACTGTGTGTAGCAGCCGTAAAGGTCTTCAATTATGCTGGCAATGTATTGTTCCCCAATGGTATATATGTTGCAGAACAACCAGTGGTCTTTTAAAGCAGAGGCGAGAATCTTTGCCGCCATAGACCTGGTTCGCAGGACTTTACCGGCCCTTGCAGGGCGAAGAAGATACATCATGCACATGAGGGAGGTCAGATGCTTCCATATAGGCCACATCTTCAAGTTCCTTCTTGGATTTTGACCTTGTTCCATGAATACAAATCGCCATTGTTAATTTGTCAGTGCTGGACATGCCAAACTTCAATTATGGTGAATGTGGGTTTTGTCACTGAATTACAGCCACATCACATGAGACTGTTTTTCAGAAACAAAATATCTTAACTTATATGACACTTAAATTTTCAGTTCAGTAAATTGCCAGTAGTGTGACGCATTTTAACGAGAATCATGATTTGATAAAGTGTGGGAATGTTATTGATTTTTTTGGGGAAAAAAGGCATTTTGGTGACCTTTCACCTACAATATGACCTTGACATTAGACTTTTCACTGTGCAAAGTACTCTTACGATATGACATGACACATATGAGATCATTAAATGGTCCATCATGAAAATATTTAATGTTATATTAATATAATATATAATGTTGTAATAGGCCAAAAGTGGGAAAGCTGTGGGAAAGCTGTGAAATATGGCAAATTATTATTTATTAATAAAAAATTATTTCAGGGTTGGAAGAAATTTTCAAAAAAAAAACAGGAGTGCTTAAAACATCTTGTTGCATCAGGAAATCAGGGCTATTGTGGTATTTGGTATTAACACCCCCAGTCTTAGTTAAAGTGGCTCAAGAGATTTAAAGTTCCTCGTGGAATTCTGGACTTGTACGATATTCAGGAGTTGGAGGAATGGGCCTTGGGTTGTTTAAGTCTGTGGTTCTGGCCCTAATCCTGGTAGCAGCTGATCTGTTGCCATTGTCTGCCTGGTGCGATGTCCCCCTGACATGATTCACAGCTTCTCAAACACTTCCACATTGTGAGCTGAAAAATGTGCCGCTCCGCAGGTCTGTGTTTGCTGACAGTGTCTGCACCGGGCCGTCCAATGGCACACGCGGCTTGGGTGCCAAAGCTTGCGCATGCCTAAGCTCTTCAGTAGCCTAGCCCCTGCTCAGGGAGGCCCTGACTAAGGACACTTTTGGACTAAAACTGAGGAGCTCTCAGGAGCTTAATAGTAGGCAATATCACTCCCTCTAAATGTACTTTATCGATCATCCTTGATCAGTCTTTACTACGCATATGTAGTGACATGAAGATAATATCCTGATGTGTGATATATTCATGGCCACTTAATTGTTGCTGTAAATAAGCATGGTCATACAAATATGTGTCACTCATATTTACATGCATGCACTATGATATTAACACGTCGGAATTTTAATTAATGGGCTTGATATTTCATGCAGTGGACTTACTTACTGGACATATTTAATTAACATTGAATAGCATCATTTTAGTAATGTCAGTATGAAAATATTAGGGGTTAAGCTTTTATTTCAAGCAGTATATTTATAGTTTAAGAAATTAATTCAGGAATATAAAGAAAATGGTTTTTTTTAGATAAGATTATAAGATTGGAAAATAAATCTCACTTTAAAATGACATCCATCAATTCTATTCAAGAATGTAAGATTGACTTTTGGCCAAGCCAAATCCTCTGGAACGGTTTCAGCACTCAGGTTCAGGGAAGATATGCAGTCGATAGAACTATTCTGTAGGAGTGTGGTCGGAAGTCTACCTACGCACATTTATGTGTCCCGTGAAATATTTCTGGGGGTGATATGTGTGGTCAGAGAGAGTGCGAGAAGCCTGGTGAATAATAGTGAACACGTCTGGGCGCTCTCGCTGTTGGAATCTGTTCAGACAGACTGTCTGCGCTGCTTACGCGTGGCCAGAAGCACTCCATGTGAAAATATACTGCCCCGAGCTGCGGTGGACATAGGAAGTCCGTTGGTCTGGGTGCTCCATGTATGACTGGTGGATTGGACCCAAAGAGATTATTTATTCTGGGAAAATATTTTAGAGCTTGCCAGGGTGACTGCAGAGATTAGTGTGTGTAGTCTGCCGTAATTTGCCATTTATTGATATGCCACCATCTCAAAGGTTGGCAGAGGCAAGCAGGATGTTGCCATTTATTTAAATCAAGTCATAATGTCAGAAATGTCTAATCTGTCCCTGCGTCCTTAAAAATGATGACCCCTGCTCATCATACCTGTCAACATTTAGCTTTCCAAAAACGGGAGATTTTTTTTTTTGTTGGGGCACAAGTTCAGTGTATCAACAACACTCAATAACAGTTTATGTGATGTGTTAATCAATTAAATTCCCAACAATTTCACAACAGCTAGTTCTGGAGTAGGCCATTCAACTAGCCCGCTTGCTTGCGACGAGACTCAGGCTGGGCAGTCGGCACCCGCTTCCTTATTTGGGTTTTGGGTTGCCAGGTTTTAGCCTATGACAAAACGGTTGAAATTGAAACTAAGTGATCGTGTATGTGTAGGCTGTATTTCATGCACAATCTGGCAAGCTGAATGGATCAATGATTTTAAAATGAAGTTTGATGGCCATGCAAATTACGGGAGTTTTCCGGGAGAATTAACAAAACGGGAGGGTGCTGGGAGATGACCTTGAAATACGGGAGAAACCCGGGAAAAACGGGAGTGTTGACAGGTATGCTGCTCATAGTAGACTGTACTCCAGTGATCAGCCTTGGTCAGTCTTTACTTGAGCATGTAATGACTATCAACTAGTGACATGAAGGCATTGTCTTGATGTATGATATAACCATGGCCATTTAGTTGTTGCTGTAAACAAACAGTTATACAAAAATACATAATTCCTATGTGCATGCATGTATTATGTTATATGCTGTATTCAGTAGAACACGATCTGTGTGTGTTTGGATGGATTGAAAGCCTGAATGCTCCTTGCTGGTTATCAGGCCTGAATCAGAATGAATAGGCTAGATGTGGTCTGGGCTTCATATTGGACTTACATGGCGCCTTCAGGTAGACTACATTATCTGCTTTGCCAGATTGTCACATTGTGAATTCACTCCTACAGCCACCCACCCCCCCCCCTCCACTCTCCAACTTAGCAAGTCAGGACAGCAGACTGAGAAGGCTTACATGGCTGAGTGATTAAATTAAACTTCGCTCCATTTACATTTCTGTGTGCCAAAGGCCGTGTTCCTCCAGATGAACAGAGCAGATTTGCTGGAGAGTAATGAGGCGCTGCACAATCACTTTAAGAGCAACTGGCAAGATACTACTGCCTACAGAGTAATGTACAGAGTTATTCATTTAGCAGATGCTTTTTTTTAAAGCGACTAAGGGCCTCCTTACACCAAACAACTGACAAGATTTGGAAAAGATTCTTGAAAGACTGCAGAAGAAAAGAAAGAAGTATTTTGAGTAAAGCTTGAATTTCCCTTTTCAGTCCTTGGTCCATGAGTATGTGGTGCTTGAAGCATTTCAGTGATTAATCATATATGTGATGATATAAGTGAGCTAAAGCATTTGTAGTTGTATTGAGTTGTATTTTAAAGAGGAAATAAAAAAAATGCATTTTTTTTTATTATTGTTTTAAACTCTATACAACTTTCATAACACCTAATGTTAAAGCATGGTGTGTAAGTAAAACGACCCCCTTTAGCACTCTGAACATGATATATATTTCAGTCTGAAGTTCAAAAACTGCTAGTTGTTCCAAAACATTTCCATGGTCTTTTCTTCTCCTAATCCCATGGTAAGAAGGACACTTTCCCTTCACTGCTGTCAAACAAGTTGGAAAAGGAAAACATCTTGGAACTGACAGGCATATCCAACTATAGCCAAAAACAGCCTGCTCAATCTTGGGAGGTGTGTGACAACTTTTAAAATTCCAACATTCTCCATAGGTCTATGGAAGAATTTGTACTTAACAGCTCATTTAATGGTAGAATGTACAAGCATGTTTTTCCTGGAAAAAAAAACTGACCAGGCTGTGAGGTCATCTCAGGAGATGATGCCTGACCACTGGGAGGTCAAAGGTCAACAGAGGAGGAGGAGCAAGGGCCCAAAGTGTGTGAGGTCTGTGTGTGTGTGTGTGTGTGAGAGAGAGTTTGTGTATGAGGATGTGGTCCCTCTCCCTTTTTAGTAATTCAGCTACGTGCCTCTGTAAATCTCTGAGAAGAATTGGATTTGTTCTTAAACTGTCTGCCAAATCAACCACCAAGTTTATTTATGGTGAATCTCCAGTCTGGAGGATGAGTCAGCACACACACAGTCAGTCTTACCCTGGGGGTGGCTGAGGGGTGGAGAGTGGTAAACACAGATCTGTAACAGAACAATGTTTGAGATTCCATCTTTATATTTGGCTGATACAGTTTTGAAAGACAAAAAATAAAAAACAGATATGAACGCATCCTATAGTCCTTTTGAAAGAAAGATTTTGGTCTCGCTGCCACATTCTGTGAAGAGTGAAACATCTCCTTGGCATTTTGGATTCCACTTCACAAGGAATGACCCCTGGTTTGCGGGTTACTATTGTGATGTCCCAGACTGGATGTTTTAGGAATCTGGGAAGTGATTTCAAGCGTGACATTTGTTTTCACTGCACATGGTGTGGAGCAGTCCACACAGGGATCTCAGAACACTTTTGGGCAACAAAAACAAGCAAATTTATGAGCTAATTTTACTATTATTTGTAGAGCCACTGGCTGGCTTGACAAACAGAACAGTGTCTGAAGGGAGGGTTGGGTTTTCTCAACAGCGCTACCCTAGTGTCATTGGGCATAACTTCAAATACAGGCCTGGATCAATGACCTTAATGTTCTCCCAGTTGTTCCTCTTTGAATCTTTAGCTGAGACAATAATGCCTTAAAGGGACACCAGGCAAGCTTGATGCTTTTTCTCTACGAAACTCCGCCTCGCTCGGTCTGAAGCTCTTTTCCTTTTCTTTGCATCTTCTGTCAAGTGTTTTCGCTGCTTCTTCGCTGGCTCTGCCATTATACACACGTTTGCAACAATCACTAGCGTTTCGTTAGCCTGCCTCTGTGCTGTATGCAGGTTGTAAACTGATCCTGCTTCGGTCGGCGGATAGGATACACTGAACTTGCAAGCGGGATATTCTTCCTACAGGCAGTAGGGGCGGGCGAGAGAGTCTTCATTCGCCCTGTAATGAGTCATTTAACCATATACCGACTTACGAAGATGAGTAATTAACACGAAAATGTTGCCTGGTATCCCTTTAACAACTGTTTATGTGTTGTTCAAGTTGTTGTTCTTGTGCCCCTGTAGTCACATCTAAATATCGTTCAAATATTTGGCACTGATTGGTATTTAGCCAATACTTTGAATAGCCATTACTATTTTTGAATAGCCATATGTTTTACACTGTTTTCTCAAAGCATATCTCTAAATATTGAAATGGTTTCACATCAAATTATCATTGGCAAAGTGCCCATGAAGCAAGGTTTTAGCATTTCACAGAGATAGTATGTTTTGTATACTGTAAATAAAAGTCACAGTGTCTTGGAAAGCCATTAGTGTGTTAAAGCTTGCTTGACACTGACATTACTGAAGTATCTTAACCAGAGCCGACAGTAACGGAGTACATTTACTTGAGTACAGTACTTGAGTACAATTTTGAGGGATCTGTACTTTACTCGAGTATCATTTTTGGGGAGTACTCATGACTTTACTCAAGTACCTTTGAGAGGCAAATATTGTACTCTTTACTCCACTACATTTCTATCCATAACCGTGAGTTCCCGTTACTACTTCTAAAAAAAAAGGAAAAAAGAAAAATCTCGGAAACCCTCAATTTGTTGTTTCCCTCTCAAACGTGATTGGATTGTGCAGGCGCCAATGATTGGGACAGCCTATCAGCAATCACCTTCAGCTTTCCGCCAAAGTCAACTCCATGGTCAGATTTAGATAAGAGACTAAACCATGGACCTAAACAATGGATGAAGACGCAGCAGGTCCATCCCGGGAATGTGCCAACCTGTGGCCCCACCTCGCCAGACTATTTAAATTTTCTGAACAAGTTAATGATAGTTTTCGCTTCAAGTGTTTCAATTACAAAATAGTATTTTGTATTTGAAATACGTATTTTAAATACATGTATTAGAAATACTGCCCATCCCTGGCAACATGGTAATAAGATGAAAATGACTTGCTTTTACTTTAAATTCCTTTTACATTCTCCAAGGTATTAACATTAACATTTTTCATAACTCAATGTAGGACGTTTCTGTACATATATGTAAGCACCGTGGCAGTAGTAATGCAATATTTAGAAAATGTAGGCTACTCTTGTACTCTTGATACTCAAGTACTTTCAAAAACAAGCACTTCAGTACTTTTACTAAAGTAGACATCTGACTGTTGTACATTTACTTGTACTTGAGTAAAATTTAGCAAAGGGTATCTGTACTTTTACTCAAGTAATGAAGCTGTGTACTCTGTCCGCCTCTGGTCTTAACTGATAACTGTAATAAAGAGTATGTGATAGGATAATTCTAAACATAAAAAAAAACATGCACTATGCTTGATGCTTGACTGATTGTACGGTGTGTAAATTGAGATATTGAGGGTCACAGACTGGCGGTATGTGGGCCGCACTGGCCACATGGTGCTACAGACGTTTGTTCTCCGCAACTCTACATCCTGTTCACCTCAGGAAACACTGACCACAAGTTCCAGACACACTTCCATGTGATCTGGCACACGATGTTGAGGCAGCAGCAGAGGAGCAAGCCCAGTTTCCGACAGTTCTTACCTCAGCACCCCAGGCCACTGCCAGGCACTGAAGAATCTCTTTTTGCTCTACGTGAAGTGAAGTGAAAGTGACGTGACGTCTCTGGTCAGTTGATTTTGCATTTGTGATCATCACAACAGAGAACATCAAACAAGCCAACAAAACACACAAGTGAACAAAGACAAGTAACAAGCAAGCAAGTAAACAAACCAACATACAACAGTAAAAACTGTGTGAGACTGACCCCTTTCATCTTTTCTGTCTAAACATATTTTAAAGAAAAAACATTATCATTATGTTCTTTTTGTTTCAATTTAATACAATGTTATTATTATGTATTTATATAATATAAATTTTACATTTCTGTGTAGCAGGTGTATACTAAACATGTTGGCATGTATCGGTGCTTGAATTGATTAAATCTGTCTTATTCCTCTGATGCAGTATACATTGTAGTATCAATGTATATGCCAGGAGTGTCATAAATCACTGTTGACTTTTTACTCTTCAACAAAGACGGAGTGAACAATTATCTTTGTGCTCAACACAAGGAGAAAAGATCCTCATGTTTTTAATATCCATCAAACCTTGATTTGATGTTGAACGGTGAAGAATATTGATTCAACACACAAATATAAGATTGCAATAAGACTAAGCAATTTACTATGATCAGCAAAGTAAACCTACGAAACGCAATGTCTGAAGTAGGCAACCAGATAAATAGCTCAGTAGCTATATTACCAACTGAATATTATCTATCATCCTTCTTCAGCATGATTCAGTAGTTTAGGATGCGTCTGACTACCTGTAGACTGCTGAGTGTCAGGACATCTTAATGTATTTGTTATGGTCCAGTGAAACTGCAAAAGTGTGGTGTTAAAACTTGGATTCAAACTTGCAGTATGGGTTAGTATGCAACACTGTGACCTCTCAGGAATCCCACTCTATTTTTGTTCCTTTAGAAGTCCTTCTCCTTGACCTTCCTCAAACGAGCCTGTCGTGTAGGCCGAGAGTGACCCTGCATTGTGACGCACACACAGCTATGCCATGTTTGCCTTGGATAATGCCAGATAAAAGGTCAGGAGCGTTTGATGTGCTAGCCGGGCTCATTAAATCCCAATTGGAGGAATGTAGCACCTGAACAATGGCACAGGCCTGGGCCTTGGTTGTCCATTAACAAGCTGTCACCCTGTGGAAACTGATCTGGAATGCCGAGGTCTCCTAGGAGAGGGGCAGAAACGCCTGGCTGAAATGTGGAGGTGCGTCTTCCGCGGGCCACAATTTACGGCACATTCAGTTGGCTGTTTACCCAGGTCTTGTGAGTTGCATTGAGAAAAGAGATTTACAGGTATGCAGATCGACCATAAGCACTGCTTGCAGAATTCTCAGCAAAGCTTGGGCCAAAGGGTATCTCCTACAGCTATACCATAACCTTTCAGCTATGTCGAGTTACAGAAACTGTAGCCTTAAGCTGTTCTAGCTATCAGCTGGTTGTGCATTTTTTACCTTTTTAAGGCCTGTGTGTTCGTGGCAATGCTGAAGGTTCCAGAGGTTTTGGCCAGTTGAGTGTCTGCACAAACATCTCCAACTGTCTCTCAACGTGTGCTCCTGTGCTTTGCAGCCGTGGCCTGGGTGAACATCAAATATGTCTGTTGTTGTGGGCCAAAACTCTTTAGCCACACTGGAATGATGTGCACAAACACAAAAGGTCATCTCTGGTGCTGAACAACAGTCGTCTGGTCCAGGTATTCCAAAAGACGTACGTAAGAAGTAAAATCTTGGGTAAAAGTTAATGACTCACCATGTGTAAGTATGTGGCATCTCAAAAGGTTATAATATATATAAAACTTTTTGTATTTCTTTGCCATCAGTTTTCATTTGTGAGATTATCAGCATAATCTGCATATGGACAAGCAATTTCCTGTCTATAACCTCTGTGGTTTTGACTTAACTCTGTGGTTTTGACTTTTTAAAATTCCCCATTTTGCTCAATGGGTCCCGGGAGTCAAAGGAGCAAAGATAACTAGTCTGCTAAATTTGACGACACGCTGCCAATGCCACAAATGTCACCAAGGAATCTAAAAGATAAATGAAACTTGCTTTAAGCAATCTAACTTCCTTTCCTTTAACGATAGCTTCTCAGTCACAAATACGTAAATAAACTCTCACACGTGCAAAGACATACTGTGTATAGAGCATTTCAACAGTAAACAAACATTAAGTTGTCTGTCACAGATTGTAACTCTAACAATATTCAAATCTGGGAAGGGATTTTTGTTTGTTCAGCTCAGCTAACATAACCAATTATCCTTCTTATCGTTATCAGTGAATCATCAAAAGTCCCCATCTTACACTGGTAAATAATGAACACTTAACATTAGGTTCTCTGGAGTAAAAAGCCGGGTAATAAAGACCTCAGGCTACACATTCCCTGGCAAAGCTATCCGTCTGTGTGAGTGTCCTCTGCTGGTAAAATGCTGTAATTTACCACCATATTTACCGCACACTGATTTAGTCACTTTAGCAAAAAATGTAAGCATGCTGACTCACAGGCACAGACACAAGTGCTACACAGTTGCTGTGTTTACTCTCCTCCAGCAGGAAAGCACTGTTCTGCTTGTGGTCTTATAAACTTCTGCTCCGTGCCATCTCTAAGAATAGGTCAAGGATTCAGTTCTCTTACTAATGCAAGGACTGACTTGTGAATTTTTGCATTGATCTCTGTCTCTGACTTAGAAATGACAAAAAAATATAAACAGGATATAAAATATTTTCAAGTTTACACATAAATTATGAAACTGAACTAGAACTACACCATACTTCTTGGTTATATCAAAGTCATTGCCTTTGGTTGAACTCCTTATGGTCAGGTTACATCATCCATTATCAAGATGGAAAAATGTGATTCATGATAGAGGACGCCAGACTATGAGTTTCTGCCAACACTGGGGTCTAATGTCGAAATATCTGTGATATCAACGTGGGACATGTAACAGTCACACTGAGATTGTGGAGATACCAATATATTAAACAAGGAGAAGACAAATAAAACTGCTCTTGGTTTATACAACATACATTGTACAAATAATGATCAAAACACTAATGGATACAGATTATCATTAATCAAGTAATGTCTAAATGTAAATATGCTGTACTGACAAATGTAATACAATAGGTTAAATATACTTCATTATTTTACCAGTGCAACATAGTCAAGAATAAAAATCTAAAATACTAACCCTAAAAATCTACCAAAACTGAGTAACCTTAATGTTTTGTGTGTAACTACAGTGCACAAATAAAATAACACAATGAAAAAAACATTTCTCTCTTCCACTCTTTCTGAAAATACTTGGTGCAAATAATAATAATCATCAATAACAATCAGTGAAATATAAATTACCTAGAAAATATTTTCTATGGTGAACACTGAATATGTTACTATACAGTACAAAAACTTCCATATTACGGTAAATAGGTCTGCATGATTTAGCACAAGACTGTTAACCCCTTTATCTGAATTTAAATCATGTAATGTAATGTTAGACTATCCTGTGTAGTAGAGTATGTCTGTTGTGATGTTTCTCGCAACTACTTCCTCCATCTTTTGAATCCCATGATCATGCTGCATCCATAGCACAAAGTTGCCACGAAGGCAAATATCTGTGAGAAAAGAACACCTGAGTAAGGCTACAGTTTTGTTTTCATTTTACGGCAAGTTACAATGACGGGCATAGAGTAAAACAGAGACATTCCTTAAAAAGTTGAACCATACAACTTTTATTTTTAAAAAACACTCAAAATGCAATCAAAAGGAGAGGAAACCAATGGCACAAAAGCAAAAAATGGCAGAAGAACTACAACAGAAATTGCACAGCTATCAGTCCCTGTAATTATTATAGTGATGATTAATGACTGACAGCCTAACACTGTATTGTTGCAGAACATTTTCAGTATTACATAATTAACATAAGTACTGGATTGTAGTTACTCTAAAAATGCAACAATTTAACCATTGCACATTGAAAACCTGTTCACATGATTTTATTAATTTTATTTATAATACTTTATTCAATTTTATACATTTAGCAGATGCTTTTTTAATCTAAAGCTGATGATAATGTCTGTCTGCCATCTCTTGTAACCTTTATCTAACATTTAGTATCCATAATGGGAACAGAAACATTGGATGGTGACTAAATAAGCAATAGCCCTTAGCTAGCCCAGCATTTGTTGTTGTAACCTAGCACTGATGACAGCGAAGACCCAAACAGGTCTGGTCAGTAGCGCAGGAGGGACCTGAGGGAACAACACCTCCTCTGTCTGAGCTCGCCAACTCAGACGTTCTCACAGGAGTCCAGTTCTGACACTCAAACACTCAGGCCCCTGAAGGCTGAATAGCTCTTATTATCGTTTCTGACAGCTAATGCATCATCACTGCCAATATAATCAGGTCCTAGTCACAGTGGCCACAAACAAAACCCACGCCAAACATCACCGCCATTGTTGTGGCGAGGAAAGGCGTCTGGTTTTTCCACCTTGGAGTGCTGCACTCCACTTATCACTCCACACAATCAGAATTTAACAGTCCACAGTTCACAATGTCCTTTCAAATCACCATCTCATGTTCTTATTAGCAAAGTGCATGCATATGATTCTGACCGCTTCTCTGACCGCTCTCCGCCTTTGCTGTTTTTTTTAATAAACTCTTCTTCTCAACTTTCCTGGCTTTTTCCCGATATTTCTTCACCACACTTCAAATATTCTATTTTTACTTAAGTAAGAATGAACCCACATGTGCATGCAGTGGCTTAGCCTACTGTTTATAGTTTGGCCATGGCGGCTCTGAGGGTATGGATAAGGTGCATGCACATCTTGGTGGTGTACTTGGTGCAAGTCATAAAAAAGATATTTAAAAAGCAGTATACTTACAGTAGCTGCCACATTAATATTGTACTGCTGACTACTGAGGAAGGTGATGATGTTCCCCTTCGGTGTGTCTGTGCAGTTGCTGTTTAGACTTGCTGCTGATGTAGTTGCAGCTTCCAGCACAAAAGCCCCAAAGTAGAAAACTAGTGCAATGAAATGGTAGAACATGTCCTGCAATAAACACACAATGGACCTTTTCATAAGATTTTTCAGCAAGAGGCTCCTTGAGGCTGAGCACATTGATGATGGAGAATTTTCAACATATGCAGGTAAGACCGTCATGTAATGCTTCTAAGACTTAAAAAAAATGTACGAAAATTAAAACATCACTGTATCCTCAGAAACCTATGAAACTTGTTGAATTTCATAGTGTGTATATTTTTCGTCTGGTGTTTTGGAGCAACTGGTGCTGATGCAACTATCTTGCTGCCAAACCCACTTAAAGTAAGTCTTCTGGAGTATGCTTAGTTGGGTGAGAAAATTGTATGTTCATTTATCATGATCATAAAACAGACATTACTCAGCCACTATGGTGCCAGGGGCTGAAGAGAAAATACTTACAAACTGGCACATCTTTTAGACAGTGTGTCTGTTTCAAATTCTTTTTTGCCATGTGAGAGAAGCCTAAGGCTTGGTGATGTTTTTGTCTCCAATTTGCCCCCAAGTTGTCCATTTTAGACTACTGAAATCACTGACTACTGGCAATAAGTTCTGCTCTTTAAAATTACGGGAGTAATCCTAATGAATTCTAGTGATTAAAAGCTAAGCAACTTCATCTTGCTGCAGTCATTTTTCTGATGTAGAGAGCCACATACAATTTTATGATATTTGGTGCTTACTGTGCTTAGTAACTAAGGTGTAACATATGTGCTTAGTAACTAAGGTGTAACATATGTGTGACAAGTTCAGTGTATCAACAACACTCAATAACAGTTTATGTGATGTGTTAATCAATTAAATTCCCAACAATTTCACAACAGCTAGTTCTGGAGTAGGCCATTCAACTAGCCCGCTTGCTTACGACAAGACTCAGGCTGGGCAGTCGGCACCCGCTTCCTTATTTGGGTTTTGGGTGCCAGGTTTTAGCCTATGACAAAACGGTTGAAATTGAAACTAAGTGATCGTGTATGGGTAGGGTGTATTTCATACACAATCTGGCCATGCAAATTACGGGAGTTTTCCGGGAGACATAACAAACGGGAGGGTGCTGGGAGATGACCTTGAAACACTGGAGAAACCCGGGAAAACGGGAGTGTTGACAGGTATGCAATGAACCCTTACATCCACAGTGGCAGTGCAACCTAGGCCTACGTTATTCCACGATCCTTTGGGTGATCGACGACGACATATTGTACTGTAGGCTAAGACCAACACCTCATCAGTGCTCAATTGTAGTTATGCCAACAAAATGTTTTAACGCACCAGGAAATTCCAGTCCGTGTCGATTCGGTCAGCCAAACCTAGTAAGAAAAAAAGCAGGTAGGCGGTGGAGCAGCAGAACATGGTTACAGATACCAACATCACCCAGCCTTGCAGTAGAGGCACAGGTACATTCGATGACGCCACCAAGATCCATACCAGCCCTCCAAACACCTGAAAAAGAAAGTGTATGTTAGGCTACTTATTCTGCACTATGTGCGATATGGAAAGATTCAGTTTGGCATGACTGGATTGGTTCATCACGTTTAGCCTACCTCTTTATTTGTTCGGTACAAAACTAGCTACATTTACAGAACATAATTTTCTTTACTTTGACAAAATTGGTGTTTTCTAAACGTACTGTAGTTACCTGATAGTAGTTTTCTAAAAGGACAATAGCCTAACGGAATGTGTTACAATTGCTCCTCAGCCGAATGATTACCAGATTGTCGCCATGTGCCTTCACCTTTAAGGGCGTTTGACCCACACCTGTTTTCTCGTCTTACGGTAGGCAACTTGTTCACTATTTTTATACCTCGGAGTAGGGCTACGCTAAAACTACGACATCTACATACAGCCTATAATGACCTACACCCGGGCTTTTCCCCGTCATAATTAGAATATGTGACAAACGTTATAGTTTAGACAGCGCTGTTGAAAATATACCGTAGGCTACACACAGCACTTACAATTTCTAAGCATATCAATGCTCCGGAGTATGTCCTTAGTACATCAGGTCCCAAAGGTAACGAAATGGTCGGCGCTGGGAAAGAGGTAGCTGCGGGATTTGTTGGATCCGCCATCCCTCCAGTCCGTTCAGATAACCTCAACAAAGGACTGAAGGATAAAATCTGTCGGAATCATATGTCACAAACAGGTTGGACAGGTGTATAGCCACTCCTATCCACTCCTAGTCTTCGAGCTTACTCTGACTTCATGGACACCTTCTACGTCGATGCGTAAATGACACACCTACCGGTATTTGAAAACCAAAATAGACCTACTGTAGGCCTATGTCATAGTATATTAGTAATATATGAAATCACCCTTTTGTAAAAAACAAACAAACAAACAAAAAAACATTTGTTTCCTACTATGTGATTAATGTTTAGCTACGACCTTTATGGGAGGGCATTCAGTTAAGTAAATGCTATCTCAAAGAAAGAAATTCCAAGGAGATAACAGTGAACTGCACAGATTTACATTAGGGGTGGCTGCAAGTAGGCTAAATCCCTGTGCCAGTTGTTCCCAATTCCATTTCAGTAGATTGGTTTTGCCAAATTCTCTTGGGAAAGAGAAGACATAGCCCATTTAATCCAATGTCATGAGCTTCTGCCTTACAGTGAACTTGGAACTAAAGGAATTTCTGTCTAAAACCTCTAATAATTGTGTTCCCTGCAGGCAGAGTATGAGTTAATGATTACAACAAGTAAATAAGCAAACCTGGCTACTGTTTAAATAACCTACACTATGAAGTGTTCTTTTCCATGTGCACTTTTTAATCAATAATTCAAAAGCATAAAAGAGATGAGTTTTGCTCCACCATGTCCAGAAGTGTGAAAGTTGAGTTCACAGTTCATGTGAAGTGTGAAAGTTGTAGTGAAAATTCCAAACGCCAAAAAATTCCAAATTCCAATTCCATTCCTTACTAATCTTACTGCTAAGGGCCACTCACAATGGTCTCTGTTTACAGTAAATAATTGCAATGGTATTCATGTTTGTTGTAGTAATTATGAATCTTTTATTGCATGCATGGGCTATTACATTATTGGTTCCAGCAATGTGTGCTAGTCATGACAGCCAGGGCATAACAGTTTCACTTCATTGTTCACCGTGGTAGGGCTTATTGATTTTGTGGTTGTGGTAGGGTTTTCAGAAGCTGCAACACGGTGGTGTGGTTAAAACCAGACTCTTTCACTTAAGGAAATTTAGGTAGGCGTGACCAGGCTACATTACTGTTCAGAAATTAATCTTTATGTCACTATATCCATAATGATACTTGCTACTATTACACTCTGACCATAAGCGATTTATATGTTCTCATTCTGTGAAAGGTCACCCTTTGACCTGAACTGACAGCTATGCTACGTTTTTGAAGGTTCTAAACGGATCTTAGTGTTGGGGATGAAAGAGTATTGTGGCTTTATAGAATACTGAGGACTTTCTTTGGTAATGTAAAGTTGTTATTTTTTTGGATGGTCTTTTAATAAATCATATGCTCAACTACAAAAAAAGATCAACATCAGAGTGTTCTGTATATTTTAAAGTGTTTGCAAGTGTAATGACTATACTTATACAAACACAAGAGTACAACATTAAGAAACACAAATACTCCAGTGGCCTCATTCTTCACATTAGCCCTCTCCATGTAGTCACTGCTGAAGGGTGATGGGAGCCAGGCGCTCCTTGTTGAACTCGCACACGTAGAACATGCTGCCCTCGCACAGCACTGGGCTCCACCGGCCTGCACTGCTCAGCGCCACACAGCTGCTGTTGGCGGCCGCCCCCTGGGGCTCCCCCTCTGCCCAGGCGGTATAGTTCTGGACGGGACTCTGGTCTGTGTATACAGCTGTGCCCTGATCTGGTTGTTCGCTGGTCTGTAGTCCGATGAATACCCGAGTCAGACCAGCCCGGTTGACATAGCCTGCTAACGCCGAGTTAGTGTTTTCAGTCTTGGGCATGGCCAGGGTGCCGCCCCGTAGGTTGCAGTTGACCAGAGCCTCTTGGTACTTCCGTGCCTCCTTGACGATCAGGTACAGCTTTTCTTCTGTCTCCATAATGCCCAAGATCACTGTGTAGAACAGATCAAACAGCATGGCAGGAAACAGCAAGTGTATGAAGGATTTTTGCAGTTTTAGAAAAATAGTTGTGAGCTTAGGCTCATAAAATAAACCAGCTTTAATCTCATTAAGTATATCTGTTATAGCCTAATGCATGCATGATTCTGCAATTCCAATTAATTCGAGGTCTTTTGATTTCCTTTCGATATACTCAAAATATGAATTAAGTCATGTGAAGTCATAGTTGGTGTCGTGGCACACTCAGAACTTCAATATGCAGTTATTTATTAGACCAACGTTTGATGATGCCTGATGGCGCAAACGCTATTCTAATAAATAATTGCATATTGAAGTTCTGAGTGCCACCACACTTCTTCTAAATTCAAGTCTTATTTACCATCGTGAGCACCTCACAAGGTGTGCGTTTACCATCATCAAACAAATACGTAACAAGTCATGTCATGGAACATCTTGTTATCATCAAGCAAGGCCGTAGCCAATGTCAACATTGGGGGGACCACACGTGCGTGGCGGGTGACATTAGTTCCTGCCATTCTATTATTATGTACAAATTCATGAACACATGGGGTAATATGTTTTCTTTTAAACAATAATTTCAAATAATACTATTTTTCTATTTTTTGTGTGCCATTCTATCTTATGCCATTGCGGGTTGAACATATTACAACCATAACTATAATCATATGAACATACATCTGTGCATTGGTATAGAAAAATATGTCCAGATATTGTGGCCAAAGTAACAAATATTCAAAAACTTGGTTGCGAAACATCTGCATGTGCTTTCTGGCTATGCCTTTGTGTGGCTTTGTCTAGCTAAGAAGTGAAGAAGTGTCATAGCTTAGTCTAGGGTGCAGTAGTTTTGTAGTTTTGGCTTGAATATTGTTTACATGATCACATAAGATGATGACTCCCCCCCCATGGCATAAGACAATATATAACAATAGTTTGTAGGAGCTAGTAGTTAAGCACTACCCTAGTTCAACTTAAAAAGAGTACTGATCAAATGCTACAGGACATGAAGGGTGTCTGGGCGGAGAGAGAAGGCAGTGCAGGATTTCTTAGAAATAACCATGACAATCTGTTCATCTGCTTTTTTTCAGTATCCATGGAATCAGTATTTCATAATTCCATGGTATTCTTCAACTTTCACACACAGTGATGGCTCAAGAGAGGATTATTGTGCAAAGCATATGAGTGTTTTCACAACAATTATATGTAATCAGGTTTCTTCAGTTTCTTCACTGAGATCATGAGGGCATATCCCCCTCAAAGTGTATTATGATTACAGCCTTACCATCAAGGCCTACATCTTTACACTTCACCTACACTTTCAAAAGACATTATAACCAATAGTATAGCTTTATGACATAGGAGAGATCATAACTTACCATTCTTTAGAAACTTAATGGCATTTTTCAGCTTGTTGATGTTGACGTCCATCTGGCCAACAACTTTTCTGTATCTCCCACAGTCACAAGTTGTACCTATTTTATTGAATGTTGTTTATTACATATTTATTAATGCTAAACTTTTCATAGATGAGTTTAGATTTAGATTTTTCATCAATAAAACAACTGTAAAATTTAATCATGGCTCTATGTGAAGGGATATCCGTCAGGAGTACGCGTTTGCTTGGCACCATTTAGAATACTTTCAGTATTATAAAATTCCATCATACCTGGCTTTCCTTTTAGTCCAGAGGGTCCATCTGTACCGGGGTCTCCTTTACTACCTGTAGCAGATTAGAACATTGCTTTTAATCTGTATTCACTTTCAAATGTCCAAGAGTTCTTATGCCCCGAGTCTCACATTTTTGTAGATAATTGATGGCATTCACCCACAAGATGGCAGTAGCCTATTGTGCAGCAGTACTCAGGAATGCTGTAAGGTACACTAGTCACGTAGGGTGCATGGCTTTTCCCCTCTTTGATTGTTGTTGGTTTGTTTAATGGGAGATTATATACTGTGTAATAAACCATGACCCTTCATTTTGACAAACAACTGTAAGCAATTTCCTTTCATACATAGTTGCCGAGTGAGTTTTGTGAGTGAAATGTGACACAGAATCTGGCCTGACCCCTCATCGTACATGAGGCTCCAGGAAGTTCCGTTCTGTGGTGGCCACCTGGCCAAGAGCGAGCGCTCCATAAACACGTGTGGCGCACACTCATCAGAGGAGCCGATTGCGTTCCAAAACCTAATCAGCAGGCCCGTTCGTTGATGGGGCCGAGCCACGACTAGACAAGCGCTCTCAGTCGCGGGACGTAAACTCGAACTGACAGCGGCCTCTAAACATCTTCTTTGGAGTTGCCGGGGCGTCTCGTGAAAGCAAATGGGATGAAATGGAAGTTTATCTTTAAGAAAAAGAAGCGCAGGTCGTGCCAGGGGTATCACAGCACACAAACAGTAGACATTAAGGGGCCTCATCAGCAACACTGGCTGCCGTCCAGAGGAGTGTCTGTCGTCCAGAGGGTATCTTCACAGAGCTCCTTTATCTTAGGGGTCTGGAGCCCTGACACTAGCCTCAGTGGAGGTGACCGCTCTGTGTTTACTGAATGTGAAAAAGGCATAGATAGTCATTGGCACCAAGACAGAACAAGAACCCATCTCACTCTGCACAGTCTAGGCTTTGAGATAACTTTTGAGTGGCCTTATATGTGCTTTTCCACGACAAGGCCCCCCAAATACCACTAGGTTCTGGCCAAGGACCCCCTTGATGTGTTATTAAACCCATCGACAATACTACGGGGATTTCTGCTAGAGAGCTATCACTTTACTATTACTCCCAGTCATTATCATGGAAAATATGTTCAGAAATGCGACAAATTATTATAATGGCATTGTATAACAACCCTCATAGTAAAAGGTATATTTTACATTTTTCAAATGTATTTATGTGTTTCTTTTTTTTTTCCTTCCAACTTGCTGAGGCCCCCCTGGCACCCCCTCGCGGCCCCCCAGGGGGCCCCGGCCCCCACTTGGAAAACCACTGTGCTAGAAAATGCGCTACATAAATAAATGTTTATTTACTTTCCCACATACTAAATGTTGTATGAAACACATATGCTTACCTTTGTATCCGGCAGGTCCTGTCTTCCCTGTCTGTCCAGCGTCTCCTGTACTGCCGAGCTCTCCCGTTAACCCTGAATGGACACATGGAGCAAGACCTTGAGAATGTTTGCCGAAAATAAGCAAGTATGTGCCGCAGATGTGCTCGATTGTTTGTAATTATGCTGCACAAAAGCAAAAGACTCTGCTGCTTCATTGTATAAAGTCTCTCTACTGAAAGGCTCAAACGATTATACTGCTTTACAAAACCATAAATCTTAGTTATAGTAGATGTTTCTGTTTTTGCCTGTGATTTACTGAAAGAAGGCTATGTTGGTGGCAACAGCAGTTTTAAACCACTGGCTAATCGGGCTCAGAGTGTGCTGGAATGTGGTGGGGATTCCAGAAGCTTAAAATGAACCTCACATATGCCTAAAGTAAATGATTCATATCAAGTTAAGAATAAACATGCATCACTGACAAACAATTAGCATTGAAGTCTGAAGCAGATCTGGTTAGTAGAATATCGCCACACATGATGTCACGGTGTTAAAAATCTATTGACGTAGATTGAATGGAACAGTAATTGTCAGTAATTTTCGCACAGCACTTTCCTGACTGTTTTTCCACAGAGGCTCTAATTGCTCTTCTAAAATGCGCCCCAGTACAGCTCCACAGGTATTTCCTCTCCTCTATGCGCCTTGCTGAGTAAATACATGGAGGATGGCGTTAATAAATTAAATCTGTGGAATGGAGACTTACTTGGAAGTCTTCCGAAGAAAGTGTGGCCTTGGAATTTTTTTGTCAATGTTGGACATTTATTTTAGTTTCTCTTGTGTCTGGTTTCAGTGGAGGGATGTGATATTGCTGAGAGTGAGGTTGGACTTCACTGGAGAATCACATTTCCTAATTTTTTTTAGGTGATTCATGGGAACACTCATGCCATAATGCCAGTTAAAGTGAAATGAGAAGGAACACTTTTGGATATTGTTGGCTTTTCCACATAAAGCACACATTTCTCTTCCAGATAGTCTAGTCTCTGTGAAACTGTGAAAAGATACCTGGTCTTTCAAAATAATGGAAACTCTTCTAGCGTTCGTTATGGGAGGCACACAGATCAGTGTGTTCCCTTTTACAGTGCCCCATGTTGTGGCACTACACAATTTAAAGCTAATTGCTGTCTGGCTACCCTCACTTTCTGCTTAGTCAACGGCGGGGGGTGACATTTCTGTAGACTCACTCACTCTGAGAGCCTTAGTTTGCCTCAGTCAAGCTCTACTGACAGATGAAAACCTCCGAAACATATACAACACATTCAAAAGTTCAGTGTCACTGCTATTTTCCCGGAACAGATTTACCTCTGCTAAAGGGTTGATGGCATGATGTTGCTGCAGGCCTATAAATAAGCTGGAGCTCAACCCTTTACAAACAGTATATGGCATACGGCATAACAGAATAACAGACACATCACTACTCTTTGTTGTGTTTGGAATTCACTGAGATTTGCCCTTCCTGGCAGAATTGTTCATTTCCTCTGGACAAGTAAGATGGATGTTTGGGAATCAGAAGGGGACGGGGGGAGGTGGGTTGTTGGGATCTTATTGTTCCGTGTGGCTTGTGTGTAGCAGAGCGATAAAATAAACAGCTTGCCTGGAAGGGGACGAGCAAAGCACGAAAGTCGGAGAACCCGCACCACCTCCTCTCTCCCCCAGCATATGGCGACACCACGGCCCGTTACCGCAATTAACACGTCTGCCTGCCTCTCTGACGAGGCTTCCCTCTGGGGAAGAGGTGGTCTGGCGTCCAACCACCGACATTCAACTCCTTCTACACCCAATTAGGGCGAGGAGACGTCACCCTGCAAGGTCAAACACTGCGGGCGCTCCGAGAAAACCCGCCCCACAGAGTTGTGGCTTCTCACGGTGACTTTCCATTTTGCAAATTGCTCAGAATGGACATTTGATAGATTGACTCATTTTTCAAATATGTGACATAAACTAGAAAACACTTTTTTGCTCAAATGTGAAGATTTCTGTTGAAAAATTGCATGCTTGTTCATTACATAATTGTAGTATTCACATTATCCCAAACCTGAATCTTGACAAATTTACTTTAGTCCATTTGTACACCAAAAGAGAAATGACTGTAGATTACTGAAATTACTAAAATGACTGCAGATTACTGAAACTTTTGTATAATCATAACATTTCCTCACAATATTCTCACATGTAATGGGCTATACTATAAAACTATGGGGGGAATGCTGTATGAATATAGTTGAGAGTCTTGTTTTGGAGAAAACAATGTATGCATACATTACAGTAAACTATTTACTAAATTGAGCCTATAACACAGAGAATATATACTGTATATATATTTAGCAATCTTTTAACCATATAAGGTAAGGGCAAGAGTTCTGTAAAGATGAAAGCATTCTGCTTTCCCCTTAAAACATCTATTTTAGGATCAAAGGAAAAGGACATGAAAAAAATGTAATTGTGTGACCAATTTCCTTTCTAAAAAAAAAGAAAATGGTCAAAAAATAACCGTATTTACCACCGGAACATAGAAGCCCAGCCCCCCTCTAGACCGTCATAGCCACATCAGTGTAACGTCATTGGCAGTCGCTAGGAGTCTGAATCTAGAGCACTGATGTCATGAAAACCACTCTGTGTATGTCCACAGTTAATTCGGGAGTCCTGCAGCCCACTACGCTGTTTACTAGGCTTTCAAATTAAAAGATTTGCATGCAGCACACGGGTTATTTCTGTCCCCTCGTAAATACCCTGGGCCCCAACCAACTTTCCCTTTAATCTCCAAGCATTTAACAGCAAACTTTGTGACATGCATGGGGACAAACCTGAGGGAAGGGTGGGTGTGTGGGTGTGTGTGTGTGTGTGCGCGTGTGTTCACGCGGGTGTGTGTGTGTGTGTGCATGCGGTTGTGTGGAGTGTACTGGGACCTCGATGTCCGGGTGGTCCTGTCTTTCCTTGCTTTCCCTGTTCGCCCTCCTGGCCAATCTCGCCATCATCGCCTGCCAAAGAAGCAAAAGTGAAAGTTAAAGGACAGTGGCATCCACGACGAACACAGAGACAGACACTCAGATCCTAATTCAGTAGATAGAGTGAGTAGTAGAGGCCTAACAGACTCAAGGACACAGACACACACCAAACAGATATTCAAAAAGGCATCTGCCCCCTCGGAGTCTTAGTGCATGGACGGCCATGTTTGAGATGGGTCTTAACCTAATAAGCATGTCTATGGGAGCCCAGCTGTTTAAATACCGACATTCAGTAGGCCGACGTGCTCAATTCGCTGGCACAAACAGAGCGAGAGAAACCGTTCCTCAAAGGCAACAACTTTTTTTTTTTTTTTTTTCCTTTTTTACAGTTTTCCCTGTAGAGGCAGAACATGTGTTCAGCAAGTGCTTTAGGTAACGTTTTTTTTCCCTTCTTCCTCTTCTTCTTCTTCTGTGCAGTATGCACTGGTCCAAAAGTGAACTCAGAAGAGGCCGTGTCTACAGCAGTGGGTGTTGTTTTATATGATGGAATAAAGCGCTGACTGCATGACTGCACAGGCTTTCACACGACTGATTTAGCTGAGGTTGCTTGTCCTGCTAACCAGACTTTCACATTCACACAAAGCAGCACGTAAACACAGATACAGATGTGACCTGGCATTGCATCTCCTATAATATGCCTCTCTCTCCCACACACACACACACACACACACACACTCAGACACACACACATACACACACACACACACACACACAGACACACACACACACACACACACACATACACTGACACACTCAAAAACACATTCACACACACACACACAGACACACACACACACACACACACACATACACTGACACACTCAAAAACACATTCACACACACACACACACACACACACACACACACACACACACACACACACACACACACAGAGAGTTTAATAGCAGCATGGTCTCTTATGAGAGCAGCTGGAAAAGGAATACACTGCAGATCTTGTGGAGATTATATGCTGCTGTCAAAATCAAAGTGAGTTTTGACTCCCATGAGAAATAAGGGAACATGGCAAACATCTGAAATCCGGACAAAATTATGGTAGATCAAATTAATTTGTATTTTCAGCAAACCTATTACACTAGGCTATGGTACGTATATAACCTCTTAAAGCCTCATATTTGAACAGTTACAACTTTTGCATATAATGCATAAAGGCTCATTAATTTCCTCCGAAAATACCTCTAAATTATAATAGCTTTTCCAGTCTAAGTTCTGTCAGGCCCAAACATATGATTTTGAAACGTTGAAGCATTGACGTTTTCCCACAGTGTTGTTGAGCAGCTTTCATCAATATCACTGTCAAAACTGCGGCGTAAGTACTTAGTACTGGCATGAACAGCAATTCCAAATTTGCAACAGACAATTATTTTTCCATCTGTGCAACTCTCAATGTGTGCGTATTACAACATGGGACCATTAAAACACTGGTGGATGTCAAAGAACTCCCTCACCCGTACTAAAACCTCATATCACAACACCAACATGGCTACACATGGTTGTCACAAGAGGTAAAAAAAGCAACAACTCAGAAATACCTTTTGATCCTGGTAGAATGGTATTTGAACAGACCTCAGTTGGAGAAATCTCTGAGACCATAGTGCCGAGAAGAAGAAGCAGTAGGAGCGGGCTGCCGAGAAGTTGGAGAGCCATGTCTAATTGGGAAATTAGACAGTGTTCCCCACCAAGGGACAAAAGAAGGGCTCCTCTCCCATCCGTTTACCAGAACTTATCACTCTTCTGTCAAACAACACTGTCCAGAACTGCTACTCCCATCTCAGAGACCGTGTGTAAGGGAGAATCTAGTGACTCTGATGCTCTCTAACGAGTTTTGAGATTGCCACTAGGTCAGGGTTTGACTGTTTTAATTAAAATGTGTAAGAATGTAACATTCATTAATCTTGATTGGATGTTGATTGGGCACAGATGTAGAGGCTCTATTGTTTCCAAAAGTTCCCAGAGTACATGACTAAATTGTGAAGTTTGTTTGTGGTTGCTTATTCATTGTTGAGTTCTTCATTGTTGAGACAATGTTATGCTTTTGTTAGAGTCTGCTCTTATTGTGTGGAATGTGTCATGGTTGAGGGTTGTAGGAGAAGAGATGAAATCACCTTTATGTCACCGAGTTGTTTTCTGCCGATAAATCAAGGTGGAACACCTTTGCACAATTACTTTTCAGTACATTGGAACTTATATACTCATCTCAGTTGTCCATAGGACAGTGAAACTCTCTTTTTTATTAAGGGTAACAGCATAATATCTTACTGCATCATTATATCCATAATCTGCTGTTTGAAAATAGAGAACCCACACACTCAAATCAACAGTTTTTACTGTTTACACACATTTTCAAAACTCTGTATCTATTTTTCAAAACTCTACACACAAAACCCAAAATTGCTCACACAAAATGCAAAATGCCTCAAATCTCCAGCAAAATGACACACAACATTCAAAATGTCATAAACACATCTTTAAAGCAAACATTCACCTCACAGACATTCACCTCACATTATAAACACCTTTGTTATAATATATGGATACATCATGTACAGACTGTTTCTCAAAACTTTCTCTCTTCTTTGCTCTTCGTCTGTCTTTCATAGGCTTTATATGTATATTTTCATACAAGAGTGAAAGTCAACTACAGAGAGAAGTTGAAATACACAGTAAAAGTGCAAGCAATATTGAAAGCAAAAATAGTGATTTTTCCCAAATAATTTGCTGTTGCGAATAGAGTATTTTACAGCCAACAACAGCAACAACAAAAAATAAAAGCACAATACAATAACCACCAGATGTACATGGAGTTTTGAAAAAGCTGATTTTGCCTAAGACAGAAATTACTGTATTTCCAAAGAAAGAAATGACTGACTACTATCAAATTGCAATTGCAATTCTGCTTCCTGTTTGCTACCTCAATTGAAATGCAAGTGAAATTCAAGAATTGAATAGGAATTTACTGTAAGAGCCAGTTTCAATTCAATTCTGGAATTTTGCACAACCCTGGTGTGTGTGTGTGTGTGTGTGTGTGTGTGTGTGTGTGTGTGTGTGTAGACAATACATAATGTTTAAGTATTTGCATTGGTTCTGAACATTTCAAGCGGAAATCCTCTAGGAGCAGGTTGAAAGGGTCTATACCTATGTATAGAGTATATCTATTCATAGGCCTATACTAAGGCAATGATCGGATGGTGTTCAGTAAAGTAATGAGTGTTATGTGAGTAGAGAGAGTGAAGCACTGGTGAATAAGTGTGGCATTTTGATAGGTTGTGTTTGAAAAACAAAATCAAGATGCAAGATGTGTTTTAGGAAATTGAAAACTGAGTCAAACTGAGAATTAGTGTATGGTTTTGCAGATTTGGTGTGAGGTTATGCTGTTATGTCCTGTATTCCATTCATTGTGAAGTTTGTGGTTGCTTATTCATTGTTGAGTTCTTCATTGTTGAAACAATGTTATGCTTTTGTTAGAGTCTGCTCTTATTGTGTGGAATGTGTCATGGCTGAGGATTGCAGGACAAGAGATGAAATCACCTTTATGTCACCGAGTTGTTTTCTGCCGATAAATCAAGGTGGAACACCTTTGCACAATTACTTTTCAGTACATTGGAACTTGTATACTCATCTCAGTTGTCCATAGGACAGTGAAACTCTCTTTTTATTAAGGGTAAAAACCCCTTAAAATCCCCCGACAAATAAGAGATGTTTGACCTCTTGACTGTCTCAGACTGTGTTTGTGTTCCATTCATCTGAAATGGGAGTTCTGGTATGTTTCTATCATAAAGACAAATATGTCCTGATAAAGACTGATACGAGTTGTGTAAGATAGAATAACATTTTACAAAAGTATATGGGTGTTTTAGGATGGTCATGGAAAAAGTCATCAATGTACTGCTACTATAGTTCAATTTTTAGTTTTACTTAACTGTATTAGTTTAATAGTGCTCTGATAGTACACATTAATCACACAACATGGAATTATGAATTGTTTTATTCTCAGTCCAAATGATTGGGATTCATGCGGCATTTAATATGTTAAACATCTTCAACAGTATCATTTTGAATTTATAGATGCATAGAGTAAAAACATGGGCTGGGTCACTATATTGTCCTCTATTGGTCTGTGGGCACTTCAAATGTGGAACTTTCAAAGAATGAGAATGAGTTGGATCAGAGGAACCGATCAATCACCCTGTTTTTGACCTCTCTTCTGAGGAGGAGGAACATGTCAGTCTTGCCATATTGCAGCCCCACCCATTAGGTGTGGTGACTTGGCTGCAGTCAGTGGCCCCTTTCTGAATCCCTTGAGACAGTCTTATATAATTGTATCCACTTGTTCAAGTAAATGTAATGAAAAATGCATGAACTGAGATGGAGACTTTCAGCTCCAGAGGGGGAAAAAAACTGATGAGCGCACATGTTTTGGCAACACTGAGAATTGCTCATAAATTGTGTTTCCTCTCGTTCTGTCTGCTCTGTGTAGAGGACAGACCGTCCTGCTGATCAGCGGAGGGAGGGACTCGCGTCACGTACAGGGGGAGACCAGAGACAGGATGGGAGATAAGAGAAACAGTTGTCAGAATGATGCTTCATATCACTTAAGATCACCAACACATGTATCTATTTAGGTGCAATATTTGAGTTTATATGCTGGCATGTTGAAAATTCTGACCTTATGGACACTAATGTGTTGCCACAAACAATCATTTGAATATTTGCATTATAACGACTCTTAAATGAGAATTCTGCCGATTTTTAGATCTTTATTTCTAGAGGTCACCGAGAGAAAACCCCTGAAAAAAAAAAATCGGGTTTACCTGCACCTACGAGTTGCTGCAGCCAACAGCTAGAGCAGGCAGCTACAGTGCTACACTCTGGGGGCATGTTCATGAGGGCTAATGAAGATGACTTTGAGACCATAGAGATATATGTGAAATATCACCAGAATTCTCCTTTAAAAGAAAAGGTTAGAATGCATATTGAGCTAATGTAGGGTTATTCCTCAAAAGAAGTACTAAAAAAATCAAAGCTTTGTCTTATTCCGCTTATTCAATGACAAATGTCAACATTGAGCAGTACAGTTGTTTTTAAGCAGTGTCTATGAGACCAGATGTTTGTTAAATGACCCTCTTGTTGTTTGACTAACTTACTCTTAACTTTGTTACTGTGTGTAACAAAATAGCATGATTTGCTTTTGACCATGTGCTGGCAAAAGCTCACATTGGATCAAACAATGCAGTTGAGTTACTGTGCAGCTTTTTCTTTCTGGTGGTCGCCTGGCACTGCCACTTGGTATCATGCCGGCTCCATCTTTTTATTTGTTATGGTCTAGGGACACTCAATTGGGAGGACATTGGCCGGTCAGCATGCCATGTTGTGCACACCTCTGGAATTGTGTGAGCAAAGTCATGGACATTCATTTCTCAACATGTAAACAAGGCCATAACGACACATGACCATAACCCTGGACATGTAACTATGATATGCTAGAGTCCATATCTTTATTATTATACATATCTAGTAACTTACCAGATTCATCAGGACATCTTTACAAAGTTATTATAGAAAACATAACCTTTCATCAGAAGGCTTTATCAGACATTCCTGAAACAGGCACACCAAATTTACAGTGGAACAGGAAACATGAAAGAATGAAATTGTTATCTGAATGCAAATATCTCATATTATAAATATTCTCTGCATGGGTAACTCATGGAGAGCCTATTGTGCTCCACTTCATTTGATTGGCAGTCAAACCAGTGCCTGTTGAGCGAGACAATCACAGTGTAAACACACATTTAATTATTTTATCGGCAGCTGCACAAACTGCAGATGCATAAAAGTGCATAAAAGGATCTGTTTAAAAAAATATCACCCAATGTTGTTTTTTCCAGATTCTGAAAACTTTTTTTTGTTATTTTACTTTTTTTGTTAATGTTGTCGAATAGTCCCTATTTCAAACAGTGGGAGGAGAAGGACTCGTAATTTCAGACCGAGTCCTCGAGTCCAACGCATTGTTTTATGTTCATATAAAAAAAACACACAACACATAACAACAATAATAATAAAATGCAATGTTGACGGGCATTATTTGAAAATGACATCCCATGGTGCAATGCAAAGATACTGCCGTCTGTAGGCCTTGATTATTAACTGGGGTGATATTAAATCATGAATATGAAAACTGACATGTTTTTATGGTCTTGGTCTCGACTCGGTCTCGACTCCTAAAGGACTCGGTCTCGACTCGGACTGGCTTCCTCAAAGACTCGGTCTTGACTCGGACTCGACTGTATTTGAAAACCAACGGACTCGGTCTCGACCCTTCAAAGACTCGGTCTTGACTCGGACTTGGCATAGGCGGTCTCGTCCCCATCACTAGTGTGTGTTGGGTGAATGCAGTTTCCAGAATAATACCTTTCAATCACCTGTGGAAAAATTTGATCTAACTATAGTGTATGAGCTGACATGTCATAGTAGTGTCTTCGGGCCCATAATATATCAAAGGTTTGCATTCTTCAGGGTGTTCTGAGCAAGGGTGTGTGCGTGTCAGTATGCTGTAGGCATGCTGTAAAACTGCAGTTGTCAGTTGTCAAAGTTGTCAGTTATACACAACATTAAAATAGATTGTCTAACTCAACTAAGGACATGATGATGAGACAGTGGTTTGGTTAGTTTGATCATTTTTCCATCATGTATCATGTTCTGTCATTGGTCCATGTGCCATTCAAGGCAGATGTTATTTTAGAAATCCTTTAAGGGGGTAGGGAAGAATGTCTATACAAAGCTAAAACGTTTTTAGGCTATATTTGGCATCCATTCACAACATTACTGAGCCCAACTGCATGTTGGCACTAAATGCGATTAGAAATGTATTTCAAAAACACATAGTGGGTAGATTTACCATACAGGAAACAGCAAGCCAACCCTGGTGGCTGCGTTAATTAGACCATGAGCTCTCGCCTTTTCCCTCTCTTCCTCCCATCTCTATCATTCCCTCTCCAAATGTTTACACAGAAGTGGTCTGAGAAAGTGGCGCTGTCCTCTCCTCCCACTGCCGGGTATAAATAGTCACTGGAGCGCTCCCATTATCAGAAAGGCTAATAGTTTACATGTGGTTTAATGACAGGCCTGCTGCTGGCTCAGCCTGGCTAAGCTAAGCTGCCTGATTCACACAGCATGGGCAGCAGCAGACGTTTACACAGTGGGAGGCAACCGTCCCAAAAACACACCATGGCCCCTTCAAACTTTTCATTTTACAATGACTTTACAAACTCTTCAACTGGAAGAGGAAAGGAGAAATCCCTGCTCCATTTCTATGTGGGACAACGATTCACTCTCAAATTTGCATTTTAGAACGGAAAACACCTTATTTCTGTCCCACGTGTTTCTGTTTTCTTCTGTGGGTCTAGAAAGTCCAGTAAACAAATTTTACACCATTGATTTGCTTATGCTAATACAAAAGGCACGTCACAGTTGACATTTCATTCCAAGTCCGTCCAGTGAATGATTAATGGTCTCTTGTGCTTTTTCAACTGATATACAGTACAAGCATATTTAGCCTATAACGTGGTTTCTTTGTCAATCAGTTTGTTTGGAATCAGAAATAAATAATGAAATCAGAACACTTGTGTCCAAAAAAATTTGCTCATGATAAATCATGAATGAAAATACTCGCCAAATCCCTGCGGTTTATTTTCATAAGTAAGGTCTCATTAGTTCTGACACTCGCTCCACCCTACACAGCTCTTCCTCCGGTACGTGGTTGCATGCCATACAATTGTACATTTTTGCGTCTGATCTTTCCTTTTGCACTGAAATAACTCCACCAGACAAATTGGAAATCATGACACCCAACTACTGTGCTTCAAAGCATATGAAGTGGTTTTAATGTCATTTGCATTGTGGGTTAGCCCTGGAAGCAAATGTAATTTGCTGCCGCTAGGGTGCGTCTATAGATTTCTAGGCTAATTGTGGGTAGCTATATCCTAATTTCCTGTGACTCTTGCTGGTGGATGGAAATGTTGAGAGATGAGGAATTATGCAAACATAGGCTATTATTTATCTTGGTTGGTTTGGTATGAACAGTGATAAGTCCTTTGTCTATAGCTAATCTCATCCAGTCTTTTCAGTTTGATCAGGAGATGTTTTCTGAGGAGCTCACTCTCCTTAGACTATCTGCATATGTTAGGCTTACTCAGTTGATAAATACTTCTTTGGGAAACACATCAAATAAAGTTGTGGATTGGGTTTAGTTGAATTGTAGCATATTTTTCCCCACATACTGTTGCTGTTGCTGTGTTCATAAAACAAATCATTGTTTCATACTGATTACTGAAATGGCGGAGGAATTCAAATCCCTACTCACTACAGGCTCACATGCCAATCATTTCATAACAAAGGCATAATTACATTTCTTGAGTCTTATGAAAAAGAAAATCTGTGGTATTTCTTCCTTTTTTACCAGAAGGAAAATTCCTAGAACATAATCACTCTTTTCTAGTCAAAGCATTAATCCCCCAAATACTATTATAGATAATGCAGAAATGTATTTATTCAAAATCAACCAGAAATGAATGTACTCTCTCAGGTCTGCAAATGATCAAGTGATTTTATTGAGTTTTAGTATTAGAAAGTATTATTCGCATTAAACACAAGCCTGAACAGATTGTAATCACATTTGTACTTGATATGCTTTTTTGTTTTGAGGATGTGGTCTCCATTCCTTCCATTGAGCTACCTGCCTTAACTTTAGGCCTACAGTTTTATCCTCTGCCTAATTTCGGGTGTGGTGATGGTGGGGGGAGGGGGAGTAAAGAAAAAGACTTTCGAGAAACTAGTGTGTTCATGTGGTCATGTGACCCTTGAACAGAACAGCTGAGGAAGTGCCCTAATTGTCCTTATATGAGATTCCGTCATTGTGGCTGCATTAAGCTAATTGAAGAAAATTCCCCGCCTACCAACGTTGTGTTGTGAAACAGCAGTTTCCCGCTTCTGTCTCACATCTGGGCTTGGCAGTGCAGCGCTCCGACGTTCCTGCCCATCCACGATGGCTGCAGCATTCCATCGCACACTGCAGCTCGTCAAACTCCGGCCTGTCAGTTTAGAACGACAGGAACTGTGTCTCGGAAAAACAATGAAAACAGGAAACAGATCCAACTGCCAACTTCTAATCAAACAACAGCATCTGAGTTTGTTCATGCTGTTAAAACACTTTCTTTTTGTTTGTTTTTTTGTTTTTATTGTGAATTTGAATTTTGAAGATCTAACTTTTAGGTCACTTCCTTTCCCAACAGAGAATCCTACACTAATGATTAATTTTTACAAGTTGAACTATCATGTTTTATTTTGTCAAGATGTTAAAAAGGCTTGATGTCCAGGACTCAAGCAGAGCGGAGCACTTTCATGCGCTCTCCTGGTGTCATAAATCACCCCGAGAACTTAATTTGTGGCGTGTGATTTATGAAATGACTAAAGACGTTTGGATCAGCTTTGATGGACTCTGACTGAACTTGGACTGGCTTGTGTTGCTTTAGGCAAGAGCCCTGGCAGTGAGAGGCAGACTGTGTGAAACCATACCTTGACGTGTTGTTTCAGAGAGCCTGTGAAAGAGGCACACACACACAGAGAGATTTGCTGCCATTTATGTACCCCACCTCTGGATTGGCAGCCTGGTCAGGACTGGATGCCCAATACATGACATGCAATTGGTGCTGTTTTTTTTTTTTTTTTTCAGAAGTACTTTCAGAATTCAGTGACTTTACAATGATATTACACTCCTCTTTGCATAGACTGACAAACAAACAGTGGCACGTAGCAAGCACAAGTCGGTGTGTGTGTGTGTGTGTGTGCATGTGTGTGTGTGTGGGGGGGGTTAAATGGCTCATTTGTAGGTCAACTTTGCAAGGTACAGTATAGTAGCTGGATGGTAGATGAGTCTGGTTTTGATCAATTGATTTTTTTTTTATTCTTTTTTAATTCTTGTCAAACTAATAAGCAGCTTGGGTGAGAGTGGTTTTCATTACGGAAGTCTTACGGAAAACTTTGATTGATGGAATTGGCTCAGTTATGCACAGATTAACTTGGCCACAATGTCATAACTGCATATTAAATATGGTGAGCAATAAACAGACCAATCAAGTATGCAGTAAACTAACATAATATTAGCCATGTTTTTTGTGCTAATGCATCCTTAAGCATTCTGTTTTATAATAATAATAATAATACGTTTTATTTATATAGATACACAGATAGTCAAAAAAATAATAATTGACTGGTTGACTACTAATTGACTAGTAACACTCAATTGATGTCAAATGGGCTGTGATGGGAACTTCATGGGTTATGATACGCTGCGCTCATTCCTTCAATGCTGGGAAATAGGTTCAGGTGGTTCGATCATATATGGCTCTAGGTCTGAACTCAAGTGCCACACCCATGATTTAAATCAGTTCAGCAAATCACCTCTCTCCTTATCATAAAGTGATTAAGTAAAAAAGTTTTAATATTCAGGTTATTTATCCAGGGCTCACATACTTTATTGCTCGCAAAACAATTAGCAAATGTAAAAGGTAAGTGATTTAGGTCATGGTGAACGATTTGCAATTGCAGGTTTTACAGGTCAGTTTACCAAAGCAGCTAGCCTGGATTTTCCCATGCTGCCTTACTCGCGCGATTTTATTCACGCTGCTAGGCAGCCTGGATTCCATGGACTTCGTTTACACCTCAACGAAGGAACCAATCACAGAATGGAGGGGGGACAGCAAGACAATGACGACACACTGAAGCGGTTATGAGCTACGTACAGACACATTTGATAGACATTCGTAGTGCCCAATAAACAGTTCTGGGCATTCGTAAACCACGTTTCAAATACGAGAAAATTAATTAAATGTAGTTCCCAGACCCCATCTCAATGAGATGAGGTTTGGCATTAGCCAGGCTACAAAGCAGCTGCAATTTACTGTGAAAATGAATTAACCCTGTAACTGCCCGCACCACGATCTGTCTGTAGACCCACTAATGTCAGTGTCCACACCACGATCTGTCTGTAGACCCACTAATGTCAGTGTTGCCATCCCTGGGTTAGATCTATTTCCTCATCTATTTCAGACTCTCACAGGAGACACAAAAGACACAAGACAACAAATATAACAAATATGGACATGTTCAATACACACACACATACTTCCTCAGATTTAGCGGTGAGCCTGTATCAGTTGAAATGGCCTGTATCAGTTGAAATGTAATCTTGTGGTATGGCTGCTAGGCCAAAGCATACATTTTTGATTACGGAATTATTTCAGTTCAGTGGGATCAGGTTGACTGACATTTTTCTCTGATCATTTGCTTTTGAAGTGGAGATTATATGGCATACTGGCATCTAATAATCTTGAACTGACTGCTTAAACCAAGGAATCTCTCACTCCCAGAATCCCATGCCAACGGTATCAGTTACAGCATTATCAGGGAGTATCTTCAGGGAGTATCTTCATGCAGAATACATTTTACTGGCAATTTATGGAGATAAGTTTGACGAATCATGCAACTTAAATTTCACTTTGCCCTCAATTTGTCCCCAATGAACCCATGTATCCTTTGATTTAGTTACATTTAATCACAAATATCGTCAGTCATCACTGGACCAATTCCAGTTCAGAGGACTGGTAGCTAAACACTAACTGTAGATTTCAGAGTAAAATATTTGCTGTGTGACCACTTCAGCAGACATGGATGTACAGAATGTAAAATCGTACAATACTGACCCAAAAGATGGGTACAGTTCCTCTTAGAAGTGCACTCACATGCATGCTGTTGGCAGTCCTGAAACTCCTGTCTGTTCAGAAAAGGATTTTAATACACTCATGAATGTGTTGGCATTTTTTACCGCTTCAGCAGGCTGCTGCGGCTGTGACCCATTCGGCAATGCATCAAAACAACTTATAATGGCATCAAATGACCAAGCTACCATTAGACACAGTCAACGTTCCCAAACCATCTGGAGATGAACTCCCTCCAAAACTTGCACCTGTCTAAATAAGAGATTAGGGGTAGTGTGTATGACACACCTGTCTGGGTAAAACAACTGCTTTCAACATTTTGTTTTTTGTCATGTACTGTAGGTGTAAACCTTTTCCCTTTAGCACAAAGATCAAGCTTATTTGTCAGCAAAAATTACATTTACTGTCACTGACTGATGAGACTATCAAATTACTTTCAGATAGGCTATTACTTTAATTATCCAATGACACACTCTCAAAATGAAAGTGTTGTACAAGTTGTGTTATTTTTAATGCATATTGTGTAACAAATTTAAAAAAAAAGGAAACAACACAAACTGTGTTGTCCCTATCTGGACACAAAGATGTGTTAAAAACAATGCAAGTTGTGTTGTTCTCAACACATTTGTTTTAAGAGTGCAATAATAGTCTGCTTTTCATGGCCTGGTATTTTCAACATAGGCCTACATGTCTAAATTAAGCAAAAATGAATTTCACCATGCAAGGATACATTACAAGATCTGTATTAAATCCAAGAATTCCCAATCGGCCTCCCATAATGAGTAAAGGATGGAAACTATCTCATTATCTTATTAGCAATGCTCCAACAGCATCTCTTCATCTGATCTTTTTCCATTTTAACAGAGGAGTAAAGGAATAGCCCTAGGGAAGCAGTTGGAAACGCCTAAAATTGATTGACAGTTTCATTGTGTCTAGATTTCCCTTTGTCTGAGTGGATATTGCATCTTTTTCCATCCACTTTTCTGGCAAGCATAGTTTTTCAGTGCTGTTTTAAAAATATATATATATATATATCAAACCTATATATATATAGGTATTTGACTATAAGACAGATTTGAAGTGATGTGTAACTACACAATTACAGTCAATATGATAAAGATACTGATGTATGTTTTCATTCCAAGACAAAACAAAGCAACAGTTACAGTTAAAATTTACCATGTGAAATCATGGGTTGCCAGGGTTGTCCATAGGCTATCTTGACCTTGACGTGATTTTTGGTTATGTATGACAGAGTAACGATAGTTTTAAAAGACAATCCTTGGCCATCACAACTCCTGGGTCAAATGTTGGTTAAGGCTTATTTTCTATCTACAACTAAAGTCTGCTAACTTTTCAGTAGCTATCAGCAAACACACACAGATACACCAACAGTCTTGTTCTCAGTGACCCACCTCTCACTACTCACACCTTTTAGTCAAATTTCAATCTGCCTTTGAGTCTCACGGTTAGGAGGCATTTGGACTGATTTCAGAATCTAAAATGCAGTTAATGCTCAAATAGTCCCCACCCATATTTAGGACACATCTCACCACGCCTGACTACCTCTGACCGTGTGAAAATGACCGCAGAAACAGAGGGTATCATATCTGGATGCTACACAAAGTCTCAAGTCCTGTTCTTTTGTATTTGGAAACACATTGCCCATGAAATTGTTTAAATTATACTATAACATTTATTTTCTGGGAAGTTATGCTACAAGTCTCAGTGTGTATTGAGGGGCTCATGACTTGGAAATAACCTCCTTTAGTGTCTCTCTTTAATCTGCTGTCTAGAGGTAGCCAACCCTTAATTATCCCCAAATCCATGCACAAATCCACTTAATATTCCCTTAAATTCCTCTAAAAAATTAAGGGTTGTTGTTTCAAATGTGGCAACAGTAAAAAACACATTGACACACTGCAGCCCACTAAATGGCGTCAAACAATACCATGTTAGTACAGTAGGCACTGGCTGTCAACTGCTCTTTTTTTGCTTTATTTCTGCCAGGTTACTCAAGGGAGCACTTCTTTTATTTTTTGTCAAGCCAGTTACATGAAAGTGACACACCTCACCACCCTCCCTGGGTAGGAAGCCAGGCTGTCGTGCCTCCCGGGCCCTCCAACCATCAACAGCTCAACGGATAAAGCACACAAACAACCAGGACACTGAGCAGTGGCCCACATCAGACGCCGTGATTGGCACAGTGGTGCCGTCTGGACTTGTCAGAACGAAAACATGGCTGACCCTGCTGTCACACACACACACACACACACACACACACACACACACACACAGGCGCACACACCCACACACTGTCGTGACTGGCTTCTGTGTGAGTGTACCAGGAAGGGGGACCTTTTTTTTCCAGGACGCACTCAGCCACCAGACGTGGTGGACGGCATAGTGGCCAGATTTGGAATAATAGTAATCCAGACGCTCTGCATGGAGTCAACATGCCACATGCTCAGCCTTTCATATGCCTTTTGTGTTAAGGCCCTGTGTCTTTGGGAAAGCTTCAGGGAGTGAGGTGGTTATACTGACTCACAATATTGCATTTGTGGTGTGATGATACGCAGCAGGAAAATTCACTGAAAAGAAGGAGATTTGCAGGGAGATCAGAAATGTCCCTCTGAAGACAAGCCACAACACCAACTTCAGACGATGCTAATCCCAGAGGACTTAGGGAGCATTGTAGTATGCTATGAGTTGTGGTACAGCTTGCTCAATCATTGCAGTTTTCCCATGTCATACATGTTTTTATTTATTTATTTATTTATTTTAAGAAAAACAGCATCAAGATACAGTATTCAAGATACATATACACAAGAAACTATATGTAATTGTGTTCATAAAGAAGACTGTTCAGTATAACACTGGGCCCAGAACAATGGTTGGCAGTCTATTGACAGCTGAATTGTTCTATGGCAATAACAACGATGATTGACATGGCTAAACAACCTCACTACATACAAAGCGTGTGGGTGTGTGCGTGTGTGTGTGTGTGTGTACAGGGAGAGTACACAGATAGTGCAGGAGGGCTTGATAACATCAGCAGTAGTGAGAGGATCTTTTGCATGAGATAAAGGTGAGCTAACGTTAACATCAAGTGGAGGTACACACAAAGAGTCCATTCAGGCAACAGTGTAGAGGTCTGGAAAATCCCAGGTCAAAGCAAGTCCTGTAGTATGGCCTTGGCTGGCCTTCGGGAACCAACAGGGTTCAACACTGAGCTCAATAAACAACACACTGCATTCATAAAATATTATGAATGATCAAGTAGATATATTATTATACCAGTGGGAAATAAGGGTTTCTTATGATGTTTATTATTTTGTATCATATAGGCTTCAGAACGTGGGAAATTCTTTCGGGAACAATTATGCAAGTTAAGCTCATAATTTAATGTGAATTACAGATAATGTGAAGATATGTTATGCACAACTATTTATGGCATGTCCTTGACTAGATGTTAAATCCACTCTATGAGTAACATGCCCTGGCTTTTAATGAAATGTAATACAGTTATACAGGATATAATTTAATATTATACCTACCATGATTACTTTTGCCCAACCAAATATGTTTGTAACAGCTTATATTTGTGTGGGGTGAGAGAGTGAGAGACAGAGAGGGAGTGTGTGTCTCTTTGCATGTGTTTGTATGTAGAGGAATGATATTTTAAAGCTTTTGTCACATCACCAAGGACCGTATTGCCTTCACTGTTGTAGTGAAAACCGCATTTGATGTAGAACAATTGTGGCTGATGATGATGCAGACGCTGGCAAAGCAGCGTGTGACTAGACACGTAGTGGACCCCTACACCTGCTGAATACCTTAAGCCTTGCACCTTCATTTCCCATAAATCCATGCCCTCTCCTCCCTGAACGCCCCAAGAGTATTATTTCACTTGCACTTCAGACGTTTCATTTGGCGCTCCCCATACGTGACCACAGAAAAAGGAAATTGGAACAGTATGTGACCACAGAAAGGCCATGGCTTGAGCACCGCATAGTAAAAGGGCACGCCAGGAAAACAAAAGCCCCGGCCCACTACTCTGTGAAGCATCTCTTTTGCAATAGGCCAGGACAGCTGCACTCTCCTTTACTCTGTCTCTTTCCACCTCTCTTTCTCTCTCTCTCCCTCTCCCCCTCTCTCTCTCTGTGTCTTTACTTCTCTGTCACTCTCTCTCTATCCCTCTTTCTGTTTGCAGTGGGAGAGGGCAGCTGTGTGCCTGCAGGCTGATGGTTGGGTGTGGCTGTGGCCATGCCTACTTTGACATGAGCGGTCTCTCTCTCTTTATGTCCATCAATCTATCCACATGTCTTTCACTCTCTGGCCCACTCCCTCTCTCCCACTTTCTCTCTGTCCTCCCTCTCTCTCTCTCTCTCTCTCTCTTTCTCTCTCTCTCTCGTGCTCCAGTTCTCCTGCTGTGGCCCTTTGGTTTCTCGGCAGCTGAGATTACTGGAATCCATCTTCATGTGGGAGACGGCAGGTTCAGACCACAGCACTTCCACTAAGATCAGAGCTGGAGGCAGTGCTTTTCGCTCAGATCACAGAGGCTTGGCGTGCACAAGGGCCAGTAGCCATCTGAACAAGTGTCCGAGGGAAGCGAGCGCGTCTAGACCAAAACGTACCGCGACCTTTCGCGTTGAGACGTACACCAAAGGCAAGGCAGATCAGTCGAGTTAGGAAATAGCTGCAGTGTAATTACGTACGCGGAGCTGCTTGTGCCACTCCAAACCTGGCGTCTTAAACAAAACGGAAGCCCTGTCCAGCCCTCAAGTGTATGTAAGCTGAGAGTCCATTACAGTAGCCCAGGATTGGCCCTAACATTTAACCTAGAAACCAGCCCAAAGAGGCCTATAGTGTTGCATCTCTGGCCATTGGCCAGCGATGAAAAGGTTGGCATTGGTGATGGCTGATGGGAAATGACCGTGGCAACGAGGAATGCTCTCCAACCCCACACACACACTTAGAAACGCAGAAGTCTTCGAGGACTCGTACAGTTCCGTTTATGCCCCTGGTTAGCCACAGGCAACCACACGTTGTGCTCTGAAGTTGCCATCAAGGGACAGATGTTTATCTGAGGGTTTTGAAGTAGATCAGATCCCAGAGGCGGAGGGTATGTAATAAGTAATACAGAATATGACTGATGTGTTTTCCCCAAAGGATTGGTGTCTGGTTTTAATGTCCCCATTCTTAAATCCCCATGAGACATCTCTTTTTTTTAACTCTTGGTCTCTGCCTTGTTCTTTTACAGCGTGTTTTTGAATTTATCTTGCAGGTGCAGGGCTGATATTTTTCCATGGTTTGCATTGTTGTTTCGAGACAACACATTCTTGTGGTGTTTCTTTTTGGGTGTACTCATGCCTGCATAATTTCGGCGTGCCAGGCTGATGCATCCTGGCTGGCACAGTGACAATGAAACAACCCCACCTCTTGGTCTCTCTCTCTCTCTCTCTCTCTCTCTCTCTCTCTCTCTCTCACTCTCACTCTGTCTCCTGCTCTCTCACACCTGTCCTGCCAACGAGCGCAGCCGAGACTGCAACTCAGGCCGCACCACCCCCTTGACTCAGCACCACGCGTCTTGACTCATCCAGACCGCAGGATGCCTGCCTTCCTCCACGCGGCGGCTCCCTGACGTGTGAATTTAAGGCCTGCTGTGGCTTTGCTGGGCACCGGCTGGTGGAGTAACCCCCCCCCCTGCCCCCTCTCCCTTCCACACGCAAGGGTGAGCAGCGCCCGGCAGAGGCCAGGCGGCATGTCCTGGTGTGTTTTTATAAGGCACGCTCGTAACCACATGGGGTACCTCCACCAATGAGACGTCCCTGCTGAGGACGCACCCCTGACGTTCCCGGTCCCACCGCAGCATATGGACCCCCGAAGCGATCCTGCCTAGCCTCACACTGACCCACAGCATGTTTCCTGTGCTCATGGCGTTTAATGAGAGAGCACTATGCCCCTTAGGGCACGAGTTTTCCTGTTGGGAGAAATCAATCTGGTCATCAATCAGGTGCTAACACACCTGTCAAAACAGCAGGTAAAAAAAACAAAACAAATGAAAGTATAATATGATGAGCCACAGCAATGATAGGTATTTTACGTATTTGTATATGTTGGAGGGCGTCATCTGTTTTAATATAGGAGGAATTCTTATGCTGTCTGGTTTTAAGCAAAACTCCTCACACTCATATGGTGGGATCCAGCCTTTCATCCCTGCTCACTGGTTTCGGATTTCCTGCTCCGACAGCCGCGATTGGCTGGGAAAGCGTTCCTGTGCCGGAGTGTCCTAATTTCCAGGCATTCCCTGAGATGTTTTCCATGTGACCTCACATGGTGAGCGGGCACTGCAGGCCTCTGCAGTGTCTGGAGATGCCCAGGTTCTCCCCCAGACGTCACTTCGTCATCAGAGCCCTTTTCAAACGACGGCAGCAATCTCGGGTTGCCCAGAACCCTTGATGTGGCTCCCTGCTGCTTCCAAGAAAGATGAACCGGTCCATAATGCGACCGCAGCCTAACGGTCACTGTACCACCAGTGCGGTTTCGGAGAGATCTCGTTGAAAACTGCCCAGGACGGTGGAGTTCAAGGAAATGTTTTTGACAGCCCCTTAAACAAATATGGTATGGTGAAAAACCAAGGAGTGCATTCACTGATATTTATTTTCCTCCTCCTGTCGAAACTAGATCCCTTTTTGAATGAGAGACTTATTTCCATTCTGCACCTATCAATTTCTACTGAAGGATTAAACATTTGCCTCTGTTCTCTTTCCAGTTACAGAACCTCGGTGGACAAATATAGTTTTCAACGCCCTCTTACTGGCAATGAATTCATTTTATTTAGCTCACAGTGTTTGGCATTTTTTGAGTAGTCAAAGCATCTGGCTGTTTAACCTTGATCATCTCAGTAAAGCCTTAGTCGACCCCTCATCTGAAAAAAAAAAACATTGAATTATATGAAAACCAAAAGTAGGGATCTTTTTAAATCCAAATAAAGGGGACACATCTCAAGCAGCCTTAAGGAGTCAAACACGATAAATTGGTTTTGCCTTAGTGGAACTGTTTGTGTTGCAGGAGATTCTTGAGTGCCCTGACAACATAATCTTCATTTTTATAGGAAAGATGGATGTTGTTCTGGAGGACATTTGTTGTATGTTAAAAGTGATTACAGAATTCCTGTAACTTTCGTGTAACTGATGTTCCACTGATGACAGTTTGTGAGCATTTGATTTAATGATTCAAACAAAGCACTGTGCATGAGTTTTAAAAGGAGACATTACATCACTAGCTACTCACTGAGAGAGAGAGGGGGGGGGGGGGCGTGAGGCAGACATCTTTTTGGTATAATTGGGCAAAGTTTTCTGAATTATATTAGTGCAGAAGAGGGAAATTGAGTTTGATTTTATTTTACCCTGAAAGAATACCCGAGGATCCACATGCATCTGCATGCTCACTCCATGATCTCAGGCACATGGTCTGACAGAAGGACTGTGGTATCTCAGCTGTCTGAGTGAGCTGATGGTGGACCTGTCATAGTAGTCTGTTGGTGTTTGTCATCTTTTCCAGAGAAACAAGAGCTGCAGATTCTTAATGGAAACTGCTTACAGAGATTGTAAAAACAACGCAGAATGGAAACATTTTCACAGACACTCTGTGTAAAAACATAACCACTGATTTCAACAGGCCATGGGGGAGAATTGCTCACGTTCTGTCTGGCTATAGCATTTAGCAATTTCCATAGAAATGCCTGAAATAATTTCAGTGTTTTGAGGAGGGCCAGCAAATGGTGATGATTCAACATTTCCCTGACTCAAAGGTTAAAATTACTATTTCTAACCCCTGCCCTGACCCACAGGGAGGCTGTTGCCCATGGCTGGGTATTTGGGAAAGAGTGTCCCTTAAAGAGTGATAATTAGGCTGTCGAGGGGTTTGCCCTGGAAGGATGGACGGGATGTCTCAGCATGTACAGTATACAGTGAGGGTGTCTCTATTTGGATCCTTCTCCACAGAAGTAGGGAAGGTGCCACTTTACCACACGCTCATTTTAGGATTGCAAACATCACGCACAACTCGGATATTCATTTTTGCTTCCCTGTGAAACGGATAAAACAAACTGAAAACAAACAGTTGGCCCAATGTGTTTACCCGTTTAGGGCATAAGTCTTGAGTTCTGGCGGCTCACTGTTAAACACATAAAATGAGCTCTGTGCCTCAGCCGGAGTTTGTTTGTAATGCGTATTGGGAATTCCCGTCAAGAATTGTCTGAAAGCCATTTGATTTTCGGTCCAGAGGCACAGGAATCGTAGTTCAGTGCCATGGCTTACCGTGCCCATGGGCTGGGCTTATTAGAAAAGTTACTCCAAACAAATGCAACATTGTATCAGCTGAAATACAATGTTGATACAATGATCAGATCCATATCTATCTAGGAAAATCACATTTTGTATCAAGATCTACAGTAATCCAGATGAGGACTTTCTACTTTCTAAATGCCTCTAAATGAAAGCCAGCATGGTAAGTTTTAGATTTCTGTGATCTTTGTAATTTCTTATAACTTACCCTTGATAATGAGGTTTTTTTTTTGTCTTTTTAATGCTACAGTATAAAGCCATCAGGGAGGTTATGACATTGTGTGCAGAATGATATTACACAACAAATCAACATCACGCTTTCTACCTGATGTGTCTGTGATGATTCTGACCCTGCCAACAAATTTGTTTACTCTGTCTCTTAATTTTCCAGCAGTTAGCGTGTCAAAGTTCCAAAACCACAACAGTAAAGGGAGCGATTCATGGATTAGTGACAAAAGTCTCTTTCACTTACATCTCTTTCACAACTATTTTCTTCCCATGAAATTCAGAATTTCCCTACAATGCTTCACTGTTTACTGTGGACTTAGAGGCCTCAGACTCCTTTGTGGTGATAATGCTTTAAAGATAATGATGAAAAGGAAATCTGTGGTTAGTAGTTCTATTTCTGGGTAAAAGCTGAAGAAAGGCCTACAATGTCTGGAGAGCAGTGGGAGTTGGGCAGGTTGTGGAGCTGCGCTGGCCTCTCTGCAGCCATCATAGTTCCGTGCCTAATCAAGGCCTGACTGACCGGATCCAAAGTCAGCTGATCTCCCGCTAGGTGCTGCAGTGGCCGAGTGTGGGAGCAGGACTAATGCACTGGACAGGATTAACTCCACAAAACCCCCATGGTATTTCACTGAGACTGAATCAGACCAACCAAGAGTCGGGCTTTGTGATTGTGATGTCTGGGATTTTGGGATTCTTACAAACACAGTCTGATGCTTTCTGTTTGCTAGACGAAAAGATTCGGCGTGGGCCCCAGCTGTGAATGTCATCAGTGCCTACACTGGGTGCCAGGAAGCTGACAGACTCATTGGGATGATTGTACGTCCGCTCATTGAAATAAATGACAAGACCGTAAAAAACAGCGTACAAATTCTGATTTGGTGGTCTTTGCCTCACAGAAGATGTAGCCCACGCGCCACAAGTTATAACTCAAAGGCAACTACTGGGCTTTGGCCCAGTAACTGAATCAATTCATCTTCCTCGCCTCTATGCAGTGTTCCAAACTAGTGATTTCACTCTGTTATCTTTGAAACTGCTAAACAAATTTAAGCATTTTCAAGGAGAATACTCCTCACTGGATCAACTGACATAGGCCAGAATGTATGAAAAGGGAATATAATGTTTACATCATAGTACGATGATTAAACAAATTATTAGTTGTCAAGCTTTGTTTAGTTGTTGTTTCTATGTGAAATGTAAAAAAAGTACTGTAGAACATGGTGAAATGTTTATGAATGTGGAATGCATGCTTTCATTTTGTTTGTTACCTTTAAGGTGCCGCTGTGTCTGAGAAATCTTTTTGCGGCCATTATTTCCCGGAGCTTCATATTTGTGCCAGGTTTCTAGCTGGGGTAGGGTCACGTTCTGGTGCTAACGTCCAGCAAAGTACTGCATAATAATAGGTCCTCGGACACCGCACACCAGACATTTTTCACCCAGCTGATGACAGTTATTCACTCTCTCTTTGACACCCACAGCTTAGATGCCAACATTGCTATTCTTCTTTCCGACATGGGACATCCCCTTTCCCTGACCCTATTCATCATGCTGGTCAGTGCAGTCAGGTGATGGACACTGAATGCTCACTCACATCAGACCACATGCCACAGGCTTCCCCGAGTCCCCATTGTCATGGTTGCTCTGTATGATGTCAACTGACTCACAGAGCTGTTGTCCTGAATACTGTAGACCATGCAGAGGTGGTATTTGACATTGTAGCCGTAAGTGGGGAAATTTAAGGGGACTGTGGCATCTGAGAGAGAACCTTGAAATGGGCCTCATCCTGGATCCTGCCCTACTTTAACTCTAACTCAATCAGGTCACATTCACTTAAGGAGTGCAATCAGGCTGAGCATCCACTCCTGCATTATATTGTCATCAGGCATTATGAATAAAAGCAGGTGTTCTTCTTTCCTCCCTCCTCCTTTTCCAAGCCTGAACATTTGTGGCAAGCCTGAAGATAGTTTTAAATTGAAACCTGCTTGAGGGAAGGCAAGGACTTCCCTTACATGCATGACATAAAACCAAAACAGTGAAAAGTAAACATACAATTGTGAATGCCAAGAATAAGGTCAAATGAGAGGATTTTGTTTTGCCTCACACTGTATACTGCCAAACAATTATAACATAACAGCAAAATCTGGGAAATTCAGCCCATTATACAAAAATGCTATCCTCAGAATTGTACGTTTGCTTATCATTTTTGCTTTTGATGTGTGCACTAGCATTGTCCACCTAAATGGCCCATTTTAGATGTCTTGGAACAGGCCGTGAAGCTTGTGTAAAGGTTTGCCAGAGGTGTCCTCTTGACTACCACTAGCATTTAGTGGTATAAAATACATCCCTTTGCGGACAACTGTTTATACCCACATGAAGCACAATAACAAAAACACGCAATGGGAAACGTTTTTATGACAGACTCACACAGAGCTTCTGATATGGAAAAAAAAGAGATTTAATGAATGTTAGAGGTACAACTGGCTTTAGATTTAAACAAAGGAACATTTAAAGCAACACTATGACAATTTACCACTTTCTGATGTGTGCTTTTAACCGGCAACTAGTTTTGGCATCATCTTCAAATTTATTTTGATGGTTTATGGTCATGTGCAGGACAGATAAATGCATATGTCATTCCTAGCAGCCTCCCAGGATATGCACTATGCAGTTCTGTGTTCCAGTAAGGCCCACACCGCCTAAATGAAAGAAAACATCTCACAGCACAACATTGCAGACAATATCACCAAAAAGACACCTGTATGTTAGCCAGCATCTCCGTCTAGCAGTGCCAACAAAGGGCACCGGGTTTAAGGACGATTGTAAGGCACTGACAGGGGGCCCCCAGAGACCCCCAAAACTCTGTAGTGCTGCTTTAATGTATTTTACAAAGGCCTTGACAAATTCAGTGGTTTCTCACAAACACACCTGTATCACCCGTGCAGAATTTCTGTCAACCCAAAATGTAAAGGTGTTATGTATTTTATGGAAATGACTCTTTTGATGCATTTACTGTCACCCATCTGAACCGAGTCCTGACACAATAGGGGACTTTGGGGAGAGGCTGTTATATCTGTAGGTTTAGGATGCAAATGTCATAACTACTTTATGGCTCTGCTTCTCTGCATTTGCTAAATGATCATTCAGTGGTTTGGCAAGCCAATTCATTTACAAAATTCCCAGCAGGCCTTGTGAAGAAGGCAATGACAAGAACTTCTCAGATACACAAACACGCACACAAGTCAAAGCTGTGATTTGGGGGGGTGTATTAAATCACTTAGCTGCCACATGTCAACGAGTTTATATGTGATTTGGTGGCAGAAGAACCAGATTAACTTCACCAAGCCCGGGAAAGGGAACCACATGCGCACACACATACAGTAAGATGTAGTGGGAAAGTGTTCAAACCAGCAGTGGGCTTAGGAGTAGTTAGTTATGATGAGAGTGTGTGGGTTAGGGAAGCACTGAGCTGGTCAGTTCAGAGGCCACAAGTTTTTTCTGATGGTTGACCTCTCGACACCTACGTCTTGCCCAGTGCGCACGTCGGCCCGAGTGAAGTGGAGTAGTCCCCCAGGCCTGGCCACAGGCTGGTGAGGCCATCCACGCGTCACCGATGCCGTCTCCGTGTAAAAGCCGTACGTCGGCCGCCCGCGCCCCGCCACTGTGGTGACCCAGTGCTAAGGTTTCCGCCAGCGGCTGTCGGAACTGTGGCCACTGCTGCGCAACGTATCGGCGAGGCTGGAGCTTAGACATGTCATTAGTCTCGTGAAGGAAGCAGAGCAGTTTCCTGTCTCACTCACTCACTCAGCACCGTCTCAACTCTGTCAGATCTCAGAGGCTCAGACCCATAAAAAAACAGGACACAATAGTTGGTCAGACAACAGCTGTCATCACCTCTGTTTAATTTCTTTTGTATTTTTGTTTAAGCATATTTATATATGCATGTCCAGAGTGTGAAGATGCTCTCAGCAGAAACATTCTGGGAAGTCTGAAGAAACTCCATTGAGACTGAGGTTTTGATATCACCAGGCAGAGAAAGGACGCACAGGCAGTGAACTGTGGGGAGAAACGTGCTCTGTGGCTCTGCCATAAAACCGTTACTGTTAAAAACATTTTTACATGCAGCTCCTTTGCAGCAGCCCCTGTGACCTACAACTGGGTGTGGGGGAACTGAAGAGAAAAGCTTACAAAAACTTGAACTTGAAAATCTGTGGGGGATTTAGAATCTGTGTGCTATTTTTTAAATAAAATAATGTGCTCTACATGGATGATAACAACTGGAACTAAGGGAAACTAAGACATTGTACCTGTCAGAGGTTCTAGTGTGGAGTAACGGTGCTGAATAATCATAGCATACAGTACATTAAAAACACTCTATATAAAACACGGGTCAGAATTAGGGCTGCAGCTATCGATTCTTTTTGTAATCGATTAATCGGATATTTTTTTTTTTTTGCATTTTTAAACAACCAAAACAAATAATGCATAACGAAAATGAGATGGCTGTAAAATGATCAAGCAATTGGCACAGAGGTATTTATTCTAACTTCAACATCAGGTTACAAAACTAAGCTCATTTATTGCAATTTACCCATTTAGTGTTTATAAGTGCCAGTGTCAACAATTAAATAATGTTCAAAATGCTCTCTGTAAAATTGCAGCCTCTTGTGCATGACTTAGCTGGGCGAACAAAGCTGTCCATACTATGTTGTGAAGTGCTCGGAGGGAGAAGAGGGAAAGCAATTTAATGTATTAATATGCACAACAAGTTTCATGCTGTAATCTAGACCTGACATCAAAGTAAATATCTGTTTTATGTAGATTTCTACACCTGCAGCATTTACTACGGAAGCGTATTGCATTCATGCAATAAAAAAAGCACCCTGTTTGTTTGAATTAATGACTTAGCACATCCTGTTTTTCTGAATTGTTGAGTTAACTATCTCATCAATACAGAAAAACAGCCCTGTTTCTCTGAATTAATGAGTTATTCTGATTTTCTGAATTAACGAGAAAATTATCTCGTTAATTCAGAAAAACAGTTCTAAAGACGGCCAAGCAAACAGCAACAGAGGTGATGATCAAAATATGCAGGCTGCATTGTAGTCTAGGCATCACAGCCAACATCCATATAACTAGCTACTGCTAGCTGCTAGCTAAAACACAAAATACTGAATGCGATTTAGAATCTAGCAGTGTTCTATATTCATCTACACAGACATTCTTTGATAAAACCCAAGTTAAATCGGACTTTTTCAGTTTGCTGCGGAGGGTTTGACAGCCAAACCAAACACCTAAAACAAACATTAAAACACCTCTTCCAGGCATCTAGCTTACCTCATGCAAGTCACAGCTCTGTTTTTCTGAATTAACGAGATAATTTTCATATGGCCATCGCGCCAGCTAAATTCAGAATGTATCACGATTCACGCGCTAGTGGTGTGCTTCCTGAACAACGGTCCATGTGGAACTATCAGATCCCTGCGCATATAGTGCGCGTCATAGGAATTTAACGAGGCTTCGAGGCAGGGTTTTTGCCTTGAGTAATTTTTGTAATCGAGTTATTCGAGTAACTCGATGAATCGTTTCAGCCCTAGTCAGAATTTAGAGGAATATCAAAGTAAATGAAAGATGAAAAAAAAAAAAAAAAACTGAAAACATGTTTTTTTGGTTTCAACTAAACTCATAAACTCAAAACCTGAAGTAATTTTTCAGGACAACTTTAGGCAACCTTTTGCCTATAGAGATAATTGCTAGTTAACAGGTATCAGGGAGTGTAATATGTTGAAGTTTGATGAATTTCATTAAAGAGTTCCTGAGACTAGAGACTGTAGACAGTAAAATAATGTCACCTCATCCCTAGCAGGTGTGACAAATATAATATAACTTCATGGTCAAAACAGCAAACTTCCATAGTACACTTTCCTGGCAAATTGATAGTTTGGATAGTCTTCTGGAATTTGTGCTCACAATTGTGACTTCTGTGAAAGTTACATATTAAAATGTGGGATATATGAGATGTTCAGAATGAGAATCTTGCCAATGACTGATTATATGAATACAAATGAGATGTTTTTATTTATTTTCCATTACAGTAATATGCGTGTTCACTGAGTGGAACAGAATATTATGAGTAATTACTTAATGAGTATGCCAGTAATTACATCATGAACTTCAATAAAGACTGACCTATAGCTTTCAATAACGTCATATTTCCATATTTATTCATTCTTATTGCATTCATCTCTGCGTAAGAATGACTGCACAGATTCACACGTTTCTTTTTTTTTTTAGGATGTCCTCTGAGCCAGTTGGTGAAGTGGGTGGGCACAGACCTCTTCCCTTATCCCAAAGTATAAGTATGGAAACGGTCTGTTTCAAACGGACTTTTCTTGGGAGGAGAGATGACTGTCCGAAATATGAGACCACAGACAACGATGAAAATATACATGGTGAGTGCTGTTCGCGTATTTGTTTCGTCTTTGCGCAATTGACTGGGGCTCGCAAAAACACTTTACCTATTCCGTGAAAGCCACCATCGGTTCAGCGCTGAGTACCTACCGGTTCCCACTATGCATTATGTTGGAAAAAGAAGAGGGCTACGCTATTGCTGTTACCTTTGGGAATGCAGCTGTAGCCTTCTGAAGGTGGTCGTTTTTAAAAACAATATGAGTTATGTCATTGAAAGGTAATTAAAGCGCTTGACATATATATATATATATATTCGCTCAACTTCAAACTGTCATTTCAAATAGCCACAGTTAGTCATCTCAGACAGAACATGCGAGTAAGAGTCGGAGTCGTAGTGGCTTGAATTAAATGTGGAAGCTATTGCCGCGTTCATTCCCGACGTCAGGAAGCCTACAAATAACAGGCTGAAAGTCAGTCAAACATGCTGCAAACAGGTCAATGATAGTCTTTTTTTCTGTTCTATTCAAGGGACAACAACGACTAACAGCTGTGCTTAGCCTACTTTGAATAGACAAATACATAGACAAATAGGCTACTGAAACAGCCTATACGAGAAATGATGAAGTAGGGATTCGTCTCATATCAGGTTTTATTTATGGAAGTTAGGCTACTCTACAAAAAGTTCAACCTGCATTCTTCCTCAGAATAGGCTAATAACCTACCTACTGAAAAGACCAGTTGTTTCCCATCCTATGTTTTGCATGTTGGTCAAGTTGGCCGCTACTCATTTGCATAGCCTACATCTATGTTTTGATGTGTATCTAAGTGCATGATCAAGAATGATTTTAATGGACTTTACATATGATTTCATTTTCAAAAACATTTGAATAGGCATGCTCAATATTTTTGCGCCTACAGATTAGGTTTATGCTTACTGAGTCAGCGGGGTCACCCTTAAAGCCGTTGCCATTTATCACTAAGAAAAAATCTCAAGTCTTTGATCTTTCCGACTGAGCAGGTGGGGGCTGTTGCACTTCCCTAATTCGCCGAGGTGTTGTGAATCGGCTTGACTAGATAAGCACTGTTTTCCATCTAACGGTGTGTTCGACATAAGCTACAGTTAGGGTACACTGAAGCCTTAACGTTTGTTTAGTTTAGTAGCAAGCAAGCCGATGGGAAGTAGTAGAACTTCCTCATTTCAGTCGGTTTGGGTCTACCTGCCAAAATCAGTGTTGTGTTTTGTTTTGCATTGACAGTCATAACTGCCAATAACAGCTACCCCACATTAGACTCTTCCTCGTCCTCTGGACAAAATTACATTTCAGTCCACTATGTTGCAGTGTACATTTAAAAAAATCCTTCCATTTACTACAAAGCATCAGTTGATGGTATTAACCTATATAAGGCATTAGGCTAATTAGGTTTCCCCCCGTTTTATCATCATAATATAAAATCAGTTTGAACCATTTACATTTTATGATCATAATGCCTCCTTTCACATTGCAGCAGGTCAGGTAAACAGAGAGATTGTAGGTGGGCTCATGAACTCCTGTGATCCTGTCTGTGGACGCATGGCTTGTGTACATAATCTGCTCTCTCTCATCTACATGCTGTTTGAAGTCATGATGGCTTTATGATGATGATGATGGAGACAGACCTGCAGTTGTCTAATGCCAGGCCTCCCAGGCGATGTCTGCTGGGCCTCCAGGCAAGGGGAACATCACAGAAATCCCAGAGAACTAAGTTTAGCAGTGGTCTCAGCCGGGTGATGCAGCCTGTATTGAACAGAGATGGCAGCTTTAATGCTGATGTGTGTTGGAATGTTGATGTGTGCAGAGTCTGTCAGCATCTAATAACGGGCTTAGTTTAATGCAAAAGGGTGGAAGGCGGGTGTTTTTCCTGCGTGACTTTTTCCTGTGTGACTCTGTAGTGTCAGTCATAGCTGCCTCCAACTGCCTGTATAGGGAAGATGGCCTGTACTTAGTCTAGAGGTCTAAGATGATGTCTTTGTTAAGGAGTGCTTGAAGCACTGATGTCTGTGTTAGGCTGTTGTAGTCTGAGTAATGCCCCATGTGCACTCTCCCGTGTCCTCCGTCCTGTCAAAGCAAAGAGTCTTCATTTGTCTTCCTGTTAGTCTGTGCGCACGCAGTGCACAGATTTCAGAAATCTCAGATATCTCACTCGCTGTTCCTGAATCAGACTTGTACCCAGGAATCAGAATCTGTATGCTATACATGACATGAAATAGATTCCCGACACCCGTTAACCATCCATGTCAGTGGCCTCAGTTACATTGAAACAATTAACCCTAGGATTTTACAGGACATTTGTCCCGGTTTATTTAACTCTAAATAAAACTATGGCTTATGATCCAGAATAATGTATTGATTTGATAGTCTTGTTGGCCGCCTTCTTAATTCGCATATGAATGGTCCCATGGAATCTTGGTGGTCATGTAGCTCCGGCTCTGTTTCTGTTTTTAATGTAAGAAATCTTGTAACATGCCTTTGAGTTTAAAACAACATACAGCCATACAGTACGTCTGACATAGATGAATGCAACATACCTTGAAATCAAGCGTTTGATTTTTTAGCTGGCAACAGGCCACAAGAGTCATCCTTTGTGAGTTTCCTTCAGATCATTTGAATGGTGCAATTATGGTCGTCAGAGGCCCTATACAGCCATATAATTATGGTCTAGAGCGCTGAACAGTATGTCATCAAATGGCAGCGTCCCACTGAACAGTGAAAAGGCTAAAAGTTCAATGGCTTTTCCACCCTCTTTACTCCTCTTCCTATGGCAGTCCCCCACAGTGGAACACATCGGAGGACTTAATGATTTCCTTAGAAATGCCCTGCCACCTGCCATGGAGAACATGACTGATGTTTGGTCTGGGCCCGGGACCCGTTCAGACTTTTCAGCCACTGTCACATCCTTCGTCCGCATGTGTGAAGTATGCACATCTGAGGAGGTGCCAAGAGAAGTCAGTCCAGGACAACTGGGAGATCCGGAAAACACGCCATTCCGGTTGCCGTTATTGTTGTTGTTTTGTTATGGCAGCCGGGTTTCGGGGAAGTCCGCCACGCTGCCGGCCAAGGGACCCAGAAACTTGCATAGTCTTCATCGCGACCAGACGCCAAATTCTCTCTCTGGCTTCATCAAACGTCACCTGTGTGTCGGGAACAAATCTCCACCCAGTCCTCGTGCTCATTTAGTCAAACATACACTGATTTAATGGATGTACCGCTGGCTAACATTTAAATTCTGCAGCAAATATTGACACCGTATGCAATGAGTATGCAATAAATTCTGTAATAAGTGCCTTGGGCAGGGTACAGGGCACTGATGTTGTTACCCCATATGTTACCACTGTGGTGTTGTGTGTCTCCTGGAGCGGAGCCTGGGTCATTTCTGGCCTTTACTCCCTGATGTATAACAACTGACTTTGATGTCATCTCTCTCTCTCTCTCTCTCCTCAGTTTCTCACCGCCTCCATTGCCTGGGCCCTGCATGACGTGCAGCCACATAAGTACTCGCATCGAGATCCGGTCACCTTCGAGCTGCACCTGTGCGACCAGTGCCCGCCCGGCACGGCGGTCAGCCGCCACTGCGATGGCCAGCGGCGCACCGAGTGCAGCCCGTGCCCGGAGCGGCACTTTGCGGAGCAGTGGCACTGGGGCGAGAGCTGCCAGTACTGCACGGCCGTCTGCAAGGAGAAGCAGCTGGTGCGGCAGGAGTGCAACGCCACCCACGACCAGGTGTGCGAGTGCGTGCCAGGCTACCACCTGGTGGTGGAGTTCTGCGTTCGCCACACGCCGTGCCTGCCTGGAAGTGGTGTCACGGCCCTAGGTGAGTGTGCTCGACCGTCCGCCTCCTCACTTCGTCTGTCGCCTTCAACAGGTGCACGTCCCTGGCCCATTTCTTGTAGGGCCCCACTGTCCACGTGACTCTTCTTTCCCAGGCAACTTCCACTGTCTGTCAAAGCTGAAGCTAAAAAATCACAGAGAGTGCAGCTGCTGTTAATGGAGGATTGTGAAAGCATACATTCTGTCATCTTCCCCAAACTCCAGTTTCATGCCTTGTATAAACTACACCCGGAAGATAACAGTGGGAATAGCTAATAACAATGTGTAAATACCAAACGAGTGTTATCCCTGGCGTGCGTTGAGGGGTCCAGTGTGCTGGATGTGTTTGCTTGGCTGGGGCTGAACAGGCCATACGTTGTGTGAGTGACAGGGCTGCAAGGCGTGGGGAGAGCCTTCGAGGAAAGCGCAGGGGTAATAACTTCTCTGGCAGCGTCCGGCGGTGAGTGAGTGACAGCGTCATTCATCACGGCGGAGTTAGCCGGGTTCGGCTGGCTGTGATCGGCCGCGGTCCTCCTGCTCGTCCAGGCCCGGGGGTGTACTCAGGGGAGCGGCGGGATCCATCTGCGATGGCGTTTTAATTTGCACGTTTGTTTTTTGAGATTCTTTCCTCCCCACTTTTAATCAGGCCGCGCTTCATCCCCTGGCCTTCTGCAGTGCACTATGGACAGCGTCCAAGGGGGTATTTCCCTGGCCAAACCCTTCCCATCAACAGTCTGCTACGTCTCCATAACAGATGAGGAATAGTGGTTCTTTGTGGCATGTTGACATCTCCCTCAAACTCTTACTTTTCCACAGTTTATACAAGAATTACAGTTTTAGTTTTCTTACATAATGTGTAGTAACATGCACTGCTAGGTTTGTGCAATATGAATGAAAAAAGTTGCCTAATATAGACTGAAAAATGTAGACGAGAGACATTTATATATCTGAAGTATAGAAATGAAATGTTATATTGTTTGAATTTGAAATGTTAATTCATAGCCTGCAGTCACCAGAAGATGGCAATATAGTTCCTGATCAAGAGGAATTGTACTGTAATTTACAGTGTGAAGAAAACATATAGCTATATAGATGGATTGATAGATAGACAGAGACAAAGAGAGACACTGCCACTAAGTGTTAGATTAAGGGCATTCATCACCAACGAAAAGTTCTTAGCTTCTTAACTGTGAAATGAACTGTTTAAGAAATATCAGTTCTTCACAAGGGGAAAACCCCGTTAGTTTTCTTCATTGGCTATTTTTATGTTCTGAGTGTGTAATTATAAATGTTCTATTTATAGCCTATGAAATGGGAGTGTTCCTGTGTAGCAAATCATGTGACCCGGAATGAAGGGAAGCAGGAGCTTCAGTATCAGAAACTGACCTTTCTGTGTTTGCTGTCAGGAGGTTTCTGTTCCTGATTGTCTGACCTTCATCAATGAAAACCTCAAGCCATATGTATGATTGCTGAAAATGACCCCTATTAACTGCACGTCCACGCCTCTCCCACAGTTATCAGAACTAAATGAGAATCAGCTAGTGGTCTTTATACTATTTATTTTTGTGGTCAGTGCCAAAAGTTCAGGAAAATCTTTTTCACAGGCAGATCATTTGTCTGCCCATCATGAAACCATTTCCAATTCAGACCAGCTGCAAGTGATTTGGAGACCCTATATTATTTAGAGGATGCAGACAGTTAGACAGACATCCATTACAATTCATGTGTATGTCAGCTACTTAAACTGTACTTTTGACCTATACTGAGTGGGACCACATTTCTACATGAAGACAACATGTCATGTAGGTTTTAATGCTCCTGAGATACACAACAGTAGACATTCTGGTGAAGTGAACAGTCCAGTTACACATATTTGAATAATGTATGTAAATATCAGCTTTTTACCTATCTGAATCATTACATTTCAAGTGAAGCTCAGCCTGACTTTGTGTGTCTGTATTTGTGTGTACAGGGATGCCAGAGAGTGACACGGTGTGCGAGGCGTGTCCAGATGGCTATTATTCTAGCGTATCGTCGGCCACAGAGCCCTGCGTCCCCCACCGCAACTGTAGCCAGCTCGGCTACAAGACCCTCCGACACGGAACCAGCACGCAGGACGTGGTGTGTGATAACGAAGCTTTAGTCCCCACCGAGTGCAACACCCTGGACATGCAGTGCCACACAGGTATGCCCTGCACCCAGACAATACCATGACAACCATGATGGCACCAATATTCGAAGGTCAGAGTAGGCCAAGGTAGCTAGGGTGGCACTCACGGCATGACTTTTCAATGGCAACATGAAGTTTTACGACTGGCTGCTGTCAGAATGGGTTTGCACCTTTTCAAATTTTTGATCAGTGTGTAACATTTGTCATATACCCACTCTTACATGAGAGCCATACAATGGTAATATATAACATTCAGGCAGCAACAAAAATGTTTTTCTGATCGACTTCATGTCGGCCTTGGGTAGAATAAAGCAAAACTTGTCCTAGCAGGTGCTCCGTTTTGTACTAATAGACCAGGTCGCCACCTTCAACATAAGACTAAGGATATTTCACATTTAGGAAATAATTTGGGGCCTCTGTGCTGTAATGAATTATGACTGGATTATGTCAGATGAAATTCTACTGTACATCAACCATAGCTATTGATTGAGATTATTAGTGAAACACACTGTCTGTCCAATAAAAACACTGTGAGGCTGTGGAAATGTATTGGTTACATATTAGGCAACATTATGGAATTTGGGGGAAAAGAATGTGTGGGCTTTTTCCTGGCAAATTTAGTTCAGTAAAGCGTACAGTTTATTGCTCTGGCATGGTATCATTTTTTTTCTTAATGAAAAGGATTCATGAGGAGCTGTATTGGGCTAAATCCAGAGAGTTCAGACGCTACTCTTATATTCATGAGTTTAATATTGGTTTTATTCTGCAGCTCTGATCAAACAATTTTTTGTAGATTGAGATTTCTCATGAGATTTTATTTTACCAGTTTATTTTACAGTTGATATTCTGGGAAAAAAATTTGATATTTGATCTCAACAGTCAAACAAAACTCTCCTCCAGGCTCCAATCTGCAAATCATGGATGCACACTGTTAAGGCAATGACATTAATAAGTGGGCTTTACTGACCAAAAGAGAAATATGAAAGAATCCAGAACATCTACCGCCTGAAGGCCAACCGTTCACCCAGGCAGTGGAGATAGTCTTAAACATTCCAACCTCATACAGCGTTGAAGTATATTATAGTATAAAACATCATCACATAAATAACCTGCCAGCACACTAAACAGCATCTAAAAACCCAACAAAGTCAAGATCAGAGAAAGAAATTTTGTTGTGTTGATTGTTTTAAAACTACAATGGCCGAAGACAGGATTTTAGATTTGTGTCAGATAACCAAACAAAAAAGGTATTGATACCAAGCAAAGTTTTTTTTAAAACATGCATAAATCCAAATGGTAAGAGGAGTAACCGCTGGAGCAGTTGTGGCTGCTCCAGGGCCCATTCTCAGTAGAGGCTCTTACTAAGCTTCCCTGATCCACAGAGGATGTCTGTCTGTCCATGACTGACTGACCAGAACTGATTCAGTGACTCATTGATTGACCAAATACCGGTACTTGATACGATCTTGAGACTTGAACGATCAACTTATTGTGACTGTAACATGAACTGGTGTTTCTTTAAATCTAGCTAGACCGTAAAAAGGAGAGAAAAAGGACCGAAACTCAAGTGCATTTGGCTGAAATACAAAGAGCGAGAAAAGTACGAGAAAATTGAATTGCATTCTGAGCTCTTCTTTCGTCTTCCTTCAAAACAATGATGATGATCTAAAGCTAAATCGAAAGCATCGCTAACAACAAGGCTAGCTTCAATTAAAGCTTAGCTACCCCTTTCCATGAAAAGCACACCTGAGAGGCTTAGGAGGACAACCACCAGCAACTGGAGAAGCACATGCAGAAATGACGAAGTCTTCAATCAATGCACTTAAAGTGCCTCGTGCTTTGAGGGGAACTGAAACTATTTACAACCAGAAATTCTCTTCTGTTACTATATAGCTAGCAGCAGAGATGTAAAATTCCAGCTTCAAAAAGTAAAAGTCCACATGAACACATGTGATTTCAGTAATTAGCTGATCTACCTGGCTGAATTGTGCTAATTAGATTTTAAGTGAATGGTTGGAACAAAAATGTGGCGGGACTTTTACTTTCTTAAGCCGGATTTTTACAACTCTGGCTAGCAGCATCAACACAACAGTACAGTATACCTAATATTACTTACTGGTACCTATCAAGCAGAAACAGAGAATCTCCACTCGCTGTTCTCCATGGTTGGATGTTCCATGTTAGAAGACCTTTTCACCTTTGGCTGATCATTAGTCATTTCCTTAGCATGGTTAGTGCTTATACTTGGCTTCTATGAATTTCTTGAATTTCCCCTTGGGGATCAATAAAGTATCTATCTATCTATCTATGGTGATCTAAACAGATAGATGGGACAACAGTCTATTGTGGGTTAATCCAAAATCCAAAATCCCAAAGTTGTGGGTTAATCCAAAATCCCAAAGTCTGTACCCATTTTACAGCTCAGTGGACTGAGACCATGCAGATAACACACCATGTCCAGTCCAAAAGCATAACGTGCTTCACTGAGTTACCATGTTGGGACTCAAACCGGCAACTTTCAGATTTCCAGCCTGACATCATACCACTGATGTGCTTCTTACCTAATCTGCTGATTTGAATGATTTGGCACTTGCCACAATTTTCTTTCTTTTGACTCTCTTCTCTTGGGCATTTTCTCCACCATGTCTCCTTCCTGGCAATGTGATTAGCCTATGTTGACTGTGGAGTTGTGGATCATGTTTGCTCTCTCCCTGTCCTGTGCATGGGCTGAAGGACTCCCTGTCGCTGTGTGGAACAGTACCGTTTGGCAGAGTCAGTGCCACTTTGTAGTTTCCCCAGCTACAGAGTCAGGGCTGTGTACAAACACTGCTTTTTTCCCGCCTCATACAGAACTGATAAATAGCAGACCACGAGGAGGCATTTGCTGAATTTGATTTAAAAAAGTTTATTGCATTAAAAAGTAAAAAGCAAAGTGGAGCATTCGCAAAATAGATTTTGAACAGCGAAATTGTAACCGTAACTATAACTGTCAGAAAATACTAGATTTTATGTTTTCATTGGCGACATTTGCTGGAGTGGCAGCAAAGTAGCAGCCCTACAATTTGATTGCTGTGGAGAAAGCATCGATAGCCTACATAATCCTCCATCCAGTCCACATTCGCAATGTGAAAGAGAAAGGGTCGGAATACAGAAATGGACAGCTGTTAGGACCCAGGAGGAAATGTTTAAAAGGTGACATCATATCCTAAGACAACCAGAGAGGAAACTGACTCACGTTGATGGCAACATAAGGAGTTCCTTCTGGATCTGGCCTCATACTTAAGTATTAAATGGTGCTAACATAGGCACTCAGCAAGGACACATTACTCATTTTTAAGCAATGAGTATTTGCTTACACATACACACACACACACACCCCCGACTGCACCCACCCGCACACACAAAAACACCGACATGCCCACACACACGCGCACACACATATCTTGCACCAGTATGAAATACCTTGCAATATTTGGAAAGGATGTGAAAGGTGTGGTACAGGGTACATCTGAATATAGTTTGACTGTACATGTCAGTAAGAGGCGGACTTATCCAGAACTGAAGAAATGATGAATGATTCTGATAACAAAATATGGTTTCACTGTAGGTTTCATTTGTGTTTCTGGGAAACGGCACACATTATATCTTGTCGCAGCTTTGTTTCATTTGAGGCATCAGTGACAGAAAGAATCAAACACAGTGCATAACTGAATCATGTGTTGGTAATTTGCAATCCAGAAGGCTTATCCAGAACATGTGAAAGTGAGTTAGCCTGGGTGTTTCTCCTTTGAAAGCTTGGTGGTCCAGAGACATTTATCACTGTAACTCACGTTTGACTCACTTTTACAATCACCTCTTAATTAAGAGGGGGAGGATGTTTTCTTTAATTACTGATAAAACCATGACTACGGCCGTCATTTAGAAAGAATTTCCGCTCTTTGCAGTGATAAAGGAGGCTGTTTAAAAGAAAATTGAAGGATAACTTCAGTGTCTACCCTTAAAGTGATGTGAAGTGAAAGCCTTTTTGCCAACTGTTGAGCTCTTTTTAAAGGTTCTGTAAAAGTCATTTGCTACTGGCTTGTATAAAGGGTTCTTTTACACAATAAAATTTACAGCGACAATGTTGGACCTCTTTAAGGGGTGTAGGGTGTATTTTTTGGTTTCCCACCAAAAAAAATTGCTTTTGATTCATGCCTGTCTGGTCATATTGTTTTTGGGACCTTTGGTCTTATCTAGATTTTTGCCTGGAAACTTTGCCCAACCTATAAACTAAAGGAACAGCATACATTTTCTTACAGTCTTCACATTACATAGATCCTTTGAACGATAGAATACATGAAACACAGTTTCAAACACATGCAACCACACACATCAAACCTACAGAGACCAATTATGTACATCATACTGTATACCTCAGTGTGTTAGAACCTTGTAAATCACTGGTGGGTGACACTGGTTTGGACTCTGCATTCCTAAACATAGTGTGGACTGTAAAGTGGCTTATTTACCTCATTATCAGAGATTATTATTGAATTGTAATATAGCAAGGTTTACTTGACAGCTTATTTTTCGTGGCCAAAAGTCACAGTATCATATCTAAGTAAGATATAATGGATTTCATTTCTTTTTAAAGGGCACTGAGTCTAAAATGCACTACATAGAAAAAAAAAATACTATAATTTTGCTCATCTTGCAGTCATTATTTGCAGTCTTAGAGAGCACTCTGGCGGTACAAGTTGAACCCGTCCAGTAGGGATTAGTATAAATCTTAGGTATCGCTGAGAGTTTAAGTCGAATCAGCCCAGTTTGATCTGAAAGAGTTGACAGGAAACATGATATACCTGCCCAGACATACTGTGTGTCGTCATTAATCCCCCTCTTTCCCTCTCTCCCGCTCAGACACCCTGCTCTGCGAGGAGGCGATCTTCCAGTTCCTGGCATCCCCGCGCCTGGCCTCCATCCCGCTGGAGCGCCTGCTGGAGAGCCTGCCGGGCCGGCGTGTGGACTGGAAGAGCGTGGAGCGTCTGAAGAAGGCCTGCAGCCCACAGCAGCAGCTCCTGCAGCTCCTGCGCCTGTGGAGGGAGCAGAACAAGGACCAGGACAAGCTCTTCAGCATCATCCAAGGTCCGACCCCGACCCCCGACCCCCGACCCCGACTCTGACCACCAGTGCACTCATCCTCACATTCCTGCTCTGCAGTTGTGGGCTACATTACAGTGGCCTGCCTACTGCCTAGTTGTGGGTTGACTCACTTGTGCTGTTGAGTCTGCAAGTTAGTTTAACTGCAGGATGTTGGTTAAGGAAAGGCATGAAGGGACTTGTGAGCCAGTGTGCTTTGCCATCAGGTTACTCTCAGGTATTTTTTTTTGTTAAAGAGTGATAAAGCTGGTTTTGCCTTATATTTTAGTCAAACTCAGTCTTACTCTCATGAGAGAGCAATGAGGCACTTTTGTAGCGTTGGGGTTTCACTTTCCTTCCATGTGAGTCGCCAACAAATTACTCATTACTCAGTAAACAGTCACATTCAACACTGAACAGAAATCCCTTGTAGGACTCTCAGATCAGTCCCCTACACTCAAAGAAACTCCTGTAGAGGCCAACAGCTTAAAAAAATTTGCCTTTGCTGCACAGCAAACCAATGGCATTGTTACCATATTTTTGGTCTTTTTCACACAACTGTTTCAGATTAGTGGAGGCATAGTGGCTTCAGTAGGTGCTGATCTCCATGTGCTGCTTCATGAATTGTTCTCCGAGGGTCTTCTCTAAGCACAGGGTTCAGTTTCCGAGAAGTCTCTCTCTCTCTTATAGTAACACACAAAGCGATGCAGAGCAAGAAAATGTCAAGCTGACTGACCATAACCATATGACAGGGATTACTGTAAAGGGTATGGTTCTGTGGGCTCATACTAATAATAACATCACACACACACTCACACACAGTAGTCTTTTTGTTACGTCATTCATACGAGACATTCAGAAATACACAGTTCCATAAAGGATTACACAACCTGTGGTAAAATGCTACAAGTTTGTTCATTAAAGTGGTGTAGAGTATCCATACATACTTAAATGATTGAAATAGTTGAGTGTTTGGCCAACTTTATGTTTGTTGAGCACACAGGTATAATTGCTCTATTCCACATATTTTAAATCCTATAATTCACAATATGTACAATACAATGCAGGCAGACACTTTATGGCATGTGCTGTATAGGAAGAGAGCACACATACATATCCTTATAGGTGCTGCGTAGGTACAGATACAGATAACACTAAATGTAAAGATCTGCATCAGTACAAGATCTGAATTGTCCTTTGTGTAGTTGTCAAATTGTCCTTCTATAACCTGTATGTTTCCCTACTCTGTTTCAGGAGTGAATGTGTGTGAGAGGAAGGTGCTGCGCTGTGCTGGCCTGAAGAACCTGACGCTGGGCGACCTGCTGGCGGTGACGCAGAGCCTTCCGGGCGTGCGCGTGAGCGACGAGGATGTGCGCACGTTGGTGGTCTCCTGCCCCTCGCAGCAGCACATCCTGCAGCTGCTGCACCTGTGGAAGAGCCGCAACAGCGAGCGTGACGTGGGCAAAGCCCTGGCCCAGAGTCTACGCCGGCTCCGGGGCCGCGGTCACGCCGTCTCCAAGCGTCTCCTCAAGAGCCTCAAGCGCATCGCCCGCATCATCGGGGCCTCCACCATGTACCGACTTTACGAGAAGATGTTCTTCAACATGATTCAGGACAGCTCGTGCTTTAAATCCAAAGCCTATAACGACTAGCCAGACCAGTGTTCCACCAGCAGAATTATTTAAAGAAGTTGTATATAGTTAAATGACAAGGGAAAGGAAGGGAGGGTTTGTATTTAGAGTGGGGCTGGGGCTTTGATGTGAGGACGGAAAAGACGGGGCTTGGTCCTCTTCTTTTTAACGATTGATCTTTTGGTTTGGACTGCTCAGCTCATACAAAAATAACTTAACAGAATTTTGTTAAATGCAAAACAGACATTAGTTGACATGAATGTACAGTAAAGTGGAGTGCAATTTTTTTGTTTATTTAAGTGTTTATTTTTTTAACCGAAAAGTTCTAGAGGCTTATGTGTGTGGATTTGTCTGGAGGCTGGACTGTGAATGCTGCATGTCACACATCATCTTGTGTGCTTTTCAACCTGTTTTTTATCTGTTTATTGTGTAACGGTACTTGAGTTTTTAATGTGAGGTGATTTAAATTAATTTGTATAATTTGTACTATTTTTCACAGAATTAGAGGTTTATGCCATATGATGTGTGTGGCAGTCTGAATGTATACAGTGTATGGTGACACCATTTGAAGACATGAAATCAATATTAATATCAATATCCTCTCTCAAAAATTATACTGTTTTGCTGATGGTCTCTGTCAAATGGCATTTGAGCAAGTTGTGACATGGTCTCCTTCCTCGGGAAATTGACTGGAAAGCAAATCTATCACATGGCATTTGAACTCATGTTTTGTTTTGTAAATCCCTGGTAATGTTAATATTTGTTCACTTAAATTAAATGTGTACTGACTATTTTAGACAGCTTCCTGAATGTCATTTCACTCATTAAGCATGAACTAGCTCAGTCACTATAAGAAAAAGAAAGGTGGAGGATAAAAGATGGGTGTTCTCCAAGGGTGGGTGAGGTGTCTCATGTCCTCTTCAACTTCCCTATAAAAAGGGAACTCTCTCTCTCTCTCTCTGGTCAACAGTACAGTGTGGCCCCTGGTGAGTCATATCGCTAGTAAAACATGGTGGCGCATGTGACAGGAAAAGTATGGTCTACCTCGAATGACACAGCAGCCAGTGGTTCCAAGGAGCTGCCGAGTCATGGTCTGCTGAGCCTTCTCTGTACCGTGACACCGGTGTCATTGGAATGTTGGGAAATGAAAGTTCTAAAGGATATCTGGCTTCGTTGAATTCAAAATAGAATTTTAGAACCATGAATCAAAGATCCTTAATTACCGCTTCAACCCCCTCTGCTTGAATTGTTGCAGGACAGAATCATTTGTTAGAATGTTCAAGAACTTACACCTTTAAGTGGTGAAATAAGCAGGTGGCCAGAACACAAGTTGATTGACTGGAAGGTTCAACAGGACATTACAGCAACTGGACAATATGGTTGCTGTTTATGTTCAAACAAACAAATTGAGCATTTATCAGTTCTAAGAAATCAGTTTACAGAAACAGCATGAGTGATTCATAAACAGAGGTGCACGGATCTTTATCTGAAAGTGAGACATGGATAGATAGTATTTCTGAAGAAAACCTGGTCCTATATTGAAATTTGTCTACAAAGCATGCTCCAACTAGCCCTTCAAACCTCTCTTTAATATCTTAAGTATTTAGTCTCCACCTATTCTTCAATTCCTTAGAAGAATGTATGCATGTTAAGTATGCTACCATGGGTCTGCCTGCCAGCTAGACCTCACACAAATTTAACCTTCTTCACATACAAAAAGAATCATCTGGCAGAAACACCTAAGAGCAACAGGAGAAAGGGAGGTAAGAGGAATTTATGTGCAATTTCTAGCAGCTGGCTATAGAATTAGAGATGTTGTCTTTTGTTGTGTTAAATATTACATGCAATCTGTACAAACAAATTACTGTACAATACAATCTACAATCTCATGTTAAGTTACAGTGTAACATAGGCCTAAGCCTTTCTAAATCTTAGTCACAGCTTCACAAATTTTCTCACCTCTGCTTTTTCCTGTTTGAATTAGCACAATACGGCTACAATGAGCCTACAAGGTGGTAGATAGAGACTAATAATTATGCTGTTTTTTGGACACACTTAAATGACCAAAAAGGAATCAAAGAGGCTACCTTTGATGATGTCATTACTTTTTACATATTTTTGCAAATCAAGTCTGACTAGCTTCTATCTGTATTCTTCTTTAAGTCTTCTGTAAATAACTTTTGTACACTAGAGAAACTTTTGATATGTTCATACTCTTCTGCAGAGGCACTTTAGCAGGTAAAAGTGTGACGTAACGCTCATTTTTTGGTCTGTTGTCTTTTCCCACTGGTTTGATGTGACCTGCCCCCTAGTAGCGTAGCCAAAGATCTTTGTCACACACTGACCCTTTTGTCATCTCTCAAATTTGAAAATTTCTCAACTGAATGGAGCCAACACTAGCCATTGATAGCTATCATGCAAAGTGGGTTTGGATAGAGGACTGTCGTGTCTCATGTTTGCCCATGGTGTTTAATGGAGTGCTAACTGTTTTGAGTGTACTGTGTGTGTATGTGGGGCGGGGTGTTGTAATCAGATTCTGCCATGACTGGTGCTTCCTGCTCAGATGAGTCATTATGTCACACCTGTCTTGAGTATGACTACAGATTCAAAGATGTCAAAAATGTAAACCAATCAATACAGCTTTGCAATTGCTATCTGCAGTTCTTAAATGCAATGACTGTTGCATTAAGCACTGTCTGAGTGCAGACATAAACCATAGACACATCCACCTGAAAGATACCTTTGACCTTTAAAGTAACCGTTATCGTGTTCTCCAGAGGAAATATAGACACATCCACATTATTGTACTCACGAGTGTCTGCAAAAGGCAGATGACATTTGCAGGTGTAGTGATAGTTTGACCTTTCAAAATAATCCAGTACATCCAATTTGGAATGACATTTTATTATTAATAATAATAAAATACAGTTTCCACTATGGACTGTGGGCCATGTGTATCTCTGTAACTCAAAACAGAAATTATTAAAACATATATTATGAATAAAAGAATACACACACAGACACACACACACACACACACACACACACACACATATATATATATATATATATATATATATATATATAATGAAAAAATGGGCGATATTGAAGTAATGGTTTGAATACCATGTGCTAAATGATTAAGTTCTGATGACATCAGATTGATGTTTTATATATTGTTGTTTATCTATGGAGAAATTGGGAAGAGGTATTGAGAATACAAATGTTTGTAAATTTGTTTGCTTCCATGGAACATTTTACACCCGTCACACACATGCACAACCCACACCTACAAAACCAAATAAAATAAAGCTTCTCTTTTTCAGTTCCTCAAAAGTAATCTGCAGTCATTATAAAAGTCTGTGGAACCCCTAGTCCTCTCTCTTTTGTCAGAGCAACATCTTAAAATGGTGAGTTGACATGATGATATGCTTTAGCATTTATTTGGTAATACAAAAATGTAGCATTAAGCATTTTTTTGGTAATAGTTCCAGAAGCAACTGCACTTAAATTCAGTAATGTATGCCTACTACAGCAGATGGGAATGTAAGTGTTTGCCTGATTAAGACTATGGCTGTGTTCCAATTCGCATACTTCTGTACTTACACTAGTGATGCAGGAGTGCACAGCCTTGAACAACCGGGTATGCGAGTGCAAGGAGGGCCTATTAGATATTGCACAGAAGTGAGTACAGAAGGTATTGTACAGAAGTGTGCAAATTGGAACACAGCCTATATCTTTGTTTGGATTTTCACATGTTTTATTAATGTAAAATGTAGTTACAGACCACTTGTGTAAAATACATGTTTGCTCTCAGTGTGATATTCTAGTTATGTCTCCTCCACAGCCTCCCCACACACTGGCACCAGTGGTTGTCTGTGCCCTGTTGGTCAGCGTCACTTCAGAGCCACACACCTTCCGGCACAGGGACCCTATGAGCAGGAAGATGCTGATTTGCGACCGATGTCCCGCAGGCTTCTACATGAAGGCTCCCTGCACCCCCAACAGGCAGACCATCTGTGCACCCTGCCCTCTCAACCACTTCACCCAATTCCACAACTACCTGCCCAAGTGTCTGTACTGCTCCACGTTCTGCAGTGAGCACCAGGTGGTGAAGCAGGAGTGCGCGGCCTTCAACGACCGGGTGTGCGAGTGCCAGGAGGGCTATTACAAGCGCGCTGATTTCTGTGTGAAGCACAGGGACTGTCCCCCTGGAGAGGGCGTCAAACAGAGAGGTAAGCAGTGGTCCAATGTAAACCATCCAGGCAGCACATGATCTGTGTTCTCATTCAAATTTCAGGGAAGTGAACCATTCCTCCTGCAAACAACACATCCACAAATGTCTTCATGTCTTTGGCCATGGTGGTAACATTTCTCTCGGAATTTCTTCAACAGGTAGCGCCATGCGGAACACAGTGTGTGACACCTGTGAGCTTGGCACATTCTCTCCAGAGAGATCCTCCACTGCAGTCTGTGTCCATCACACCGACTGTGCAGCCCGTGGGCTTAGAGTAGCCTTAAAAGGTTCTGAATGGCATGACAACATTTGCATGTCATGTCAAGAGCAGAGGGACCAAGGTAAAGAAAAATTTTTAGTCACACACATAAAATGTCTAACATAAAAATGATAAAAGCTGAATGTCTAAATGCAGTAAATATATTGTTCCAATACCATATATGCAACTTAAAGGTGCTCTAAGCGATGCTGGGTAACGTCACTTCTGTTGACTTTCAAACAAAACAGAGAGCAAGCTCGCTACTTCCTCCCCCTCTCTCCCGTGCTGCTCCCATGCAATTGAAACTCTCCAAAACGCGCATCTCGTCTGTGATTTGCTGGAACAGTTTGTTACGTTTTTATGGGGTAGGTTTGCCCAGGTTGTTTTTGTTGCTGTTTTTGAAGCCTGGACTGTCCACAGAGATGTCCACGTTTTTTTACAGTGAATTCAGGACACAGACAGCTAGCGGTTGGTTAGGTGATGTTTGCAGTAAGTGACATTAAATGTTTTAGCCTAAAAAATGCGTGGCATCGCTTAGAGCACCTTTAAATAAACAAAAAATGATTGATGATGTGTCTTATAGCTCCATCTTATATACTATACAGTTATTGTAATTTTCTGTTGTTGTGTTATATATATATATATATATATATGGCTGCACAGCCTGACCAATGCACTGATGGTGAAATGGCTGTGTGTGACTGTGTGACAGGCCCACTGGCTCCACTCAGGCGAATCCTCTCGGCCTTCTTCAGCCATGAGAAGCTACGGCTTGGGAAGATGAGGAAGTTGGCCAGGGTCCACATGGGCCTGAGAGTGGAGACCAAGCAGCCTGCAGGCGAAGAACGGTCCCCGTCCTCGAAGCGTTCTGGTCTGCTGGCGGCCATCGACAAGTGGGCCAAGGAGCAGCCGGAGCCCAGACTCAGGCAGCTGGTCAACACCCTGAGAGGAGAGATGTACAACGTGGGCCGCGAGCTGGAGAGGAAGATCAGTGAGATAGACGAGCAGATGAAGCACTGTGAGCTTGAGAACAAAATCGCCACACAGAACCAGCATCAAGGCACACACATGAAAGACCAAAGGAAAAATGACATTTATTAACATTTAGCATTTTGTATTGCACATACAGTACTTTCAACTTTCATAAATAAATGTGTTTTTTACAACAACACCTTTAAAATTCCTATAATTATGTCAATAAACTGGCATACTACCTACTTTTTCTATGGGTGAGTCGAGTGGAGTCTCACTGTTCTATCCAGAAGTTCAGTTAAGAAGAGGTAATCCAGTGTAACAGTCTCGTCTTGCTCATAAAGCACATTCCTTGTGGTTGTATCTGGTTAGAATTGGAGATCAGGCAAGGAGCGGGAGACGAGACAAAATAAATAAGAAACACAACAATGCCCTCCCAGTCTACGTGATTAGCTTCACAGTCATTAATCAAACCGCACTTCCACTGGTTCCATATGGCTCTCCTGCAGAGATGCACAAATCCACAATTAGGCAGAAGTGAACCATGAAGATCACACCTACCACTGAACAAGCAGTACCACCCAGGCTTCCCCCAGTGACTAGGGTTATGACTAAACCCAACTGAAATGTTTATGAGTGCCCAGTTATGTGTGGGTTTCCTATGGAGGAGCCAATGCCTTCCTGATGATGGGAGCCATGGGATGGCTGCTGTGGGCCATTAGTGTGTTCTCACTGCTGTTAGTTTCCTATAGACCTTTTCAACAAGAAAAACAAAAACAATGCTTGAACGTTCTATTTTGTTCCCAATCTACTTACGCTTCATTAAGATAACATATGGAATGTTAAAACAAAAGCCTTGCGGGAACAACTGATAATGGAACTAAGTATAAGTATATATACTCTTTTGATCCCGTGAGGGAAATTTGGTCTCTGCATTTATCCCAATCCCTGAATTAGTGAAACACACTCAGCACACACTAATCCCAGCGCAGTGAGCTGCCTGCTACAACAGCAGCGCTTGGGGAGCAGTGAGGGGTTAGGTGCCTTGCTCAAGGGCACTTCAGCCATTCCTACTGGTCGGGGTTCAAACCGGCAACCCTCCGGTTACAAGTCTGAAGCACTAACCAGTAGGCCATGGCTGCCCCAACTATCTTCAAACGGTCAATAGAGAGAGTATGACTGGTGTTAGTCCACACATCTTTAAATGGGGTACTGTCTCTCTGCATGTTTATTTGCATGTGGCTTTGTGCGTGTGTGTGAGTTGGTATATGAATTTGTATAGAGGTGGGCGGAATAGCATGTCAGTTATGTGTTCAGTAAGATTATGTGTAGACTGATAGACTGAGAATTTGCATGAGAGGTATGTTTTGAGGTACACTGTATGTTTTGAGGTACACTGTATGTTTTGAGGCACGAAGCCCTGATGTTACAGTATGTATGCAGCTTCATGCTCGGGACACACTGGGAGAAAAGGGAACCCAAGAAAAACCAAACCAACACAAAAGCAGAACCTGACCTTAAGGCTTAAGTAATGCAAGTTATCCACACAGACGTACTTCAGATAGTGACCCCTATTAACACTGCTCAAACAACACTGCTGAAAGGCGTCAGAGGAAGACAGTGGAAGCACTGGAAAGGCCAAACTAACACTTAACACTATTATAGTATTAAAATAGTATTAAAATCTTGTCATGGGTCTAAAACATCTAGTAGTTAGCCAAATCCATTCAAAATAATCAAAGGTGTTGCAGCAAATGCTGTATGTTTTCAGTGTATTCTTGACTTTGAATGGAATTTCACACTCTTTGAGTATGTGTTTTTAAGGAGGCCAATGTTTATTTCTTTGCTTTTTGGAAATTCCACTTGAAGCAAACAGTGAAGTAGAATTTCCCAAAGACACGGTAAGCCTGAAATAAATGCACGCTGGATGACCTCCTGAGGCACGCACAAACTCAAGCTTGTGTGCCTTGATCGGAGACTTCCTCGGCTCCGCTTATGAGGTGCCACGCTCACGTGCTGAGAGACGTATGCACTGTATACGGTGAGTCAGTAAGGGGGAAAGTCACTTTTAGCATCCTCTCACAGAATAACTTGCAGGGACACAAACAAACGATCAAATGACTCACTGTATGCACTCACTGAGTCACATAGAAGGAGTGTCCTCCCTTGAAGCTATTCCTGGTGTCCTTTGAACTTGGATACAGGCAGCTCACAGTGTCATACACTACCCGAGCGGCTTAAAAAGCACCTCCCCATCCCTTTTATGATGATCCACAGAACAGGACCGAGCCACCGCAGGAAGGTTTGTGTGGATCCCATGTTTGATTGATAGTGGATGAAGGTGGTTGCAAAGCTGAGCTACATAAGTTAGTGACACGCATACTCACATCCAAGGCATGATTCATAATACAATAAACACATCTTCTCTTGTATCCTCAGTGTATTGATATCATATTGATAATATCAGCAAGTATACTGACAATGCTAAAGACTAAAATGCTAGAGAAGCAGTGGGACCATTTGTTTGCGCAGAGCCTGAGAGTCCAATGGGAGTAGGTCCCTGGTCACTCTACTGCCATAGATGTCTACCAGATGCTTGAGAGCAAATCCAGGACAGACTGTTCAACCCACCAATTCACCTGACGCCATGCCAGACAAGTGCAGAATGCATTATGGAAAGACAGAGAGTGGGCAGGCCACAGACATAAAATAAAGAAAGGCCTTAATGTTTTGACTGGAAGCGACAGGGACAGCTTGAAGAAATTACAAGAACAGCAAGGTTCAGGTCATATATAAAATAGGGCTTTGGAAAGGCTTTCAACTCTCTCTCTCTCTCTCTCTCTCTCGCTCTCTAAGTCGCATTATATTTTACTATTTAGTCTCGTAAAACTACCGACTCGATGTTCGCTCACGAGGCTGTCTGTTTCCATCACATTTCCCCGAAAATTGGAAATACACTGTTCCTAAGTGTTTGTGTGTTGGTGAGTCCTTGGAGTGATTGGATGTTGAGGAGGGGAAGTGCCAACAGTTTTATTTTTATTCACAGGACTTTCCAAAACTAAATTGAGGTATCATGTGAGGTCCAAAAAAAGGACACAGGTCAGATTTGGTGTGTTGTCACTCTCTTGAACAAAGAGTGAAACCGATTCATAAGACTGTGGCATCGGCTCTGGTTGTCACTAAGGCTGAAGTTTTGAAAATTTTCCAGTTCAGTGAAAGAGCCTCAGATGTCTAGCCAATTTTCACACAGACATGCAGCAGCACTGGGACAAAGCACATGTCACACATCGAAAAAGTAACATTTTCCAGCTTTCCGTCTCGGAAAATGTCATTGAACTCAAACAAAATGAATCCTCACTATTCTCTTATTCATAAATAAGCAGAGCGTGGAAAAAGAGGTCTCTCCCAACGTAAGGCAGAACTCTTCCCCTCTCAAGAGGGCACCTGTTGAGTCAGAGGGTGACGGACAGAGACCCAAACATGGGTGTGAGGTTGACCTGTCCATATGCCAGAGAAAAAATACAAAGTGTCATTCATACAATCACTAAAATCTCTCCACTTGATCTCAATACAAATATCAAATGTCAGTCAGTCATTTAGAACATTGCTGACCACCAGTAAATAATATGGACTTGTCCATTATCCATAATATCTTCCTGAACATAATAACTTTTCCTCCTGCATTTCAGTGAAAGAATATCATCCATTTTGTATGCATTTCCCGTTATGTAATGATTTATCACTGTGTTTTTGTAGTAAATTCACAAAAGGCTATATTTTTAAATGACATGTAATATCAGTTAAAGTTGAATACCATGTGTTTTAAAATATAGAATCGGAAATGAAGACTAAAGAGACAATAATTCCAATACTTCGCCCAGAAAATATCAAAATGTTTCGATGACAGGTAAAACATACAGTAGGAATAAACAAATTGCTCCTCTGAGAGTTTCTCCTCAGTACCACAATTTGTCTGAGCTGCTGCTGAGCTCAAATGGTTTCGTCTACTTCTCGTTCCAAAGTAAATGCAACATAAATATGTACTGCCATCTAGTGGGTAGGATTTGCCGTCAGTAATGACAATGTAGGCTTTAACAGTGCAAGATGTAGTATTTTTTAATGCCCTACTACAACTAAAAGCATATCATTACAGAGTGTTGATGTTGGGTGTTGGTTAAAGATATATGTAGGTGTTTTGATAAATATATATACCTATATAGAAGTACATACAGATGCAGCTAAAATTGTTGGTACCCTTCTGCAAACAAAAGAAAAGAACTCAATTTTTCTTTTAAATACTTTGACACACAAATGTTGCGCAAGGTTGAACAAACTTTAGAGGCAATCACTTAAAAAAATGCTTTCTGTAGCTTTGAATCAGACATCTGTTAGTTAACAACAGACATCTGTTAGTTAACAACAGATAGTTTTGACCACTCTTTCTGTGCAAACTGCTCCAGATGTCTCAAGTCCATCTGCTGATTGCATGATTTAGTCCTTTCCTGAGATGTTTAAAGAGTTTTCGGTCTGGACTTAAGAAGCCCATTTTCAGAATAGTCCGCCGTTGCTTACTTGATCATTCTTGGATGCTCTATCTTTGGGTCATTATCCTGTTGGCGCGAGTCCATTACCTGCGACTGGCACTGCACTCTCTGACATTGGGCTGCATGTTTCGTTCCAGGATGCCTTCTAGTCTTGAGATTTCATTGTGCCCTGCACAGATTAAAGGCACAGATTCCATTTTTTCATCTGTGAACACAGAACTGATGTGACTTGCCAAAACATCTCTGTCTCATCCGTCCAAAGGACATCTCTCCAGAAGGATTTGACAATATGCATTTTAGCCAATTCCTGTCTGGCTATTTTTCCTTTCAACAATTGAGTCCTCCAAGGAGCTCAGTGTTGTCCAAAAAGTGACCGATGGTGTGATCAGACACCCTGACCTTGGAGTTTTTCTTGGATGTTTTCTTTGACTCATCGCTCTTTTCCTCTTTGCAACTAGTCACAGGAATGTCAAGCTGCTTGGAGATAGACTTCATTATGCTTGTCTATAATTTCCTTTCTGATCACAATGGTACCAAACTGAAGAGTAACTACTTTTCTCCATTTAGATGAGATGAATGAATAACATCACTTTAATCCAATAATGTATCATATTCTTAGGGTTACCAACAAATCCGTACGGGCCATTTTAGAATATATACTTAAAATAATTTACTAATGATCTCTTTTCAAACTTCCTTTGATTTACTCTTTATTGCATACCAAACGCATGCAGTTATACAAGAAAATGGCTTTGAATTTCATCACTTTTAGAGACAAGATGAAACATTCTTTCAATATTCGTAAGGGTGCCAACAAATTCAGCCAGGATTGTGAATAGCAGAGGAAATGAAGACTAAAGAGACAATAATTCCAATACTTCGCCCAGAAAATATCAAAATGTTTCGATGACAGGTGGAGAGCAGCTGGTTCCATTAGGAGAAAGTAGCACCACACTACAGAAAAGGTCTGTCCTGCAGTCCAAGCATCTGTGGAAGATATTTACAGAGGGCACCCTGAAAAATATAAGCTCAGTGGTTGAAATGTGGGTGCAGGTGTCAATCTGCAATCTGGAGAGCTACTGTAGTGTATCCTTAAAACTCTGCTCTTGGAGTGTTGCAAAAAGGCATTGTTTCAGCCAGGGGTGCTGCTAGAACTTAAAACACAGGATTATATGTTATAATCCCTTGTGCCAAAATCCAAGGTAAAAACACATTCAAAAGCCCCTACTCAAATTAACTTTAAAAAAAGCACGCTAACCACAAATCTGCCAACCAATGATTACAAACACAAGACAAATGGCCCATCCAACAGCAGTATATAGTATGGGGCATGTCATTGGGGTTATCAAGTGGGCACCCTCATTCACCAATGTTTCGTTAAGTTAGGCCCATGACACCTCATGAAGGCTTAACAGTGAAACCAGCGTCCTAGAGACACTCCCCTCCATGCTGCCACCATATTACCACATTGAAATATCCAATACCCAACATACTCTTAACCAGCCTAGGTATGGTCTAGGTTGGCTAGGTTGGTCCGTCCCGTTGATGTGGACTGAACCATAACCATAAAAACCCTAGCCAACCACCATCAACCTAGGCACAGTCCGTCACAAACACAAAACAAATGAGCCAGTTAGCTTACGCCCCATGTTGCCACCACATTACCACAATATAATAGAATATAAATAGAAAATGTGGGCCTATGACAGAAAATAATTATAGTATTAATTATATTAATAATAGCCTACTCTCTGTCAGTGCTGGGCCCTTAGAGCACCCCCCTGCGGCTCCCCTGATTTTAGCAGATCAACATTAAATCCTATCAATAAAGCCAAATGTTTTTGAAACAGCACAGTGTAGGCCTACATCTAACACAGGTAATGCCACAAGCCTACACCATCCCAATCATTGCCTAATCCTTCAGAGAATCTGTGACATACAGTGAAAGACACCATGCCATGAAGCTATGTTTGATGAAAAATGTTACCAAGAAGAATGAGACACTTTATTCTCCTACGCAACCCTAAAAACGGTTTTGCATTCCCCTTTCAAGTATAGGGTATTTGTGGAATACAGAACTACAATGACAGAATGCAGCACGTAGGCCTAATAAGAACCAATACTGATAGATTTCGTCAGGGCAGTAGGCCTAATTAACTCAACTGTGTGATTTCAGACGAAAGCCAGCAGATGTCACTGTCTGAACATTCCCATTGCCGTTCAGTGTTGGAGATTCAGTGACTCAGGGTCGCCTTGTCTCCTGATATGCGCTGCGGCGGATGTCCTTTGGAGGGCTCGCGTTATCACTGGCTCGGTGAGGCGAGGGTTTGAATGAGGAGGGTGTGTGAGTCTTCCGGGCGGTTCATTCTCGCGAGGTGAGCCTACAATACTACCGAAGCTTAATCGGGGGATTCCTTCTCTCGGTCTCCGGTTATCACTCAATACATGATTTTCCTCGTCGAATTCATCATAAGCCGACTGAAAGAAGGACATGCTACGCGACAAACGTGGATATATAATACCGACATCGCAGGGGGAGGGAGACATGTAAAGTGTCCGAAGCGGCACCTGATACCGATTGAACGAACACTAGGGGAATAGCCTACCTCCACATTCTACTCCGTTATATGTTTGTTCATCTCCAGAGCGCATTGTCTTTCAGTCAAGTCAGGATAATCTTCATGTGGATATAATTACCGACAACGAAGTCCAGGATGACTGAGGAAATATCAGATGTTCCCAAAGAAATGCTTGGTAAGCGTTCGTATAAACATTTTTGTAGCACGTCTCCGGACATGGTTGAATAATCCTAGGCTACTATTTCTACTTAAACTGATGTGAAATTGCTGTAGTCATTTTCAAGAAGTTTCCGTAGATCTTGAAAAATGAATCTTCAGTTATTGCCAGATTTGCTCAATGCGTGCGCGCTATGGGCAGCTTACAAATGTCTGCTGACTGATCTATCTGAAACTGTCTTTGTTGCATATTAAGCATTCGTCTCTCTGTAAAAGTAGGGAGTATAGTCTATCTCGAAAACTACAAATATCGTGTCTATATGGCATGCTATCGCTAGTGTTTACAGTCCGTTTCATCACATTAACGTTATCCTATAGCCTACTAATTCCCCCCATTGTGTTATTGAGACTTAGGTCGTGTAGCGCCATGGGACGGGTTTGACAGCAGTTCATACTCTTACAGCGTTAAAAATGCTGATAGGAAGCCACGGACGGCTTGAGAACAATACACATTAGCGGTGCGTAAGTCATAGCAGTACAGTTCAACATAGTGTAACTGAATTTTCTTTTTCCTTTCTTGTGCTATGTTGAGGAAAATGCTTAATTACACTTAGTTTTAGTAGGTCCATCGAAACCTTATATTAATGATTTGATTTGAAAGTTAATTTTAAAGTCTGTAATTTCGTGTCTCAGTGAATCCATCTATGTATTAGATTCATACCCGCATCAAAACGCAGCTGTCTAGACTTTTATCACATTGTAGGCTTGTGAATCCCATTAGATTGATGAACCTCTGAATTGCTCTCAACCTCTGAAAATTGGCCACATTTTGACCTGTCCAGTGTTCAGAAATGCTTTTACTGTAGGTATGGGCATGGGCGGATTATGAACTTTCGGGCCCCTGGGCCCAGATGTATAAAGGCCCCCCACTAATTGTCGTATATGTGGGAGGGAGGGGGGATTTGTTTGATGTGATTTCCTGTATTCTGGTGGATTTTGGGGATGGCCAATACGAAATTCAATCAGATTCATAGCCTACATCCTGATTTGTTGATATTGAGGCAATGATTCCATGCAAAGGCTTGGGCTTCAGGGCCCCCTGACACCTTGGGCCCCTGGGCCCAGTAGGCCCGTGCAGTAATCCATCCCTCCTGGGTATGGGATGAAATAGGAAGAGGTGATGGTTGGAAGACTAGTCTGAAATCCCCTCTGCAACCATTGCTCATGCCATGACTCGTCTATGTTGAGTAGGACAGGGAAGAGGTTTTACCTCACTCAACAGACTCTGGGATAGTCCACTGTGTGTATCTGCAGACCCTTGGGACCTTGCACCTCATTCAGCCATCGTGGTGATTAATACTGTGACACTCATGGCCTCCATATACTCTAGGATAGTCCACTGTATGTATCCATCCACAGATTCTCTATGTCTGAGGGACCTTGCGGCTCATTCAGCCATTGTGATGATTAATACTGTGACACTCCTGGCAGTGGGATGCACCTCATGCATCAGGCACACTAAAAACCCCAGAGACACTCCTGGCTGCCTCGCCAACCGCCTTGTGGCAGAGTCTCTCTCCACACAGGTGCAGCGGAGAGGTTGACAGAGGGTCTCATTTGCAATGCAAGCGCTGGAGTTCTGACAAAGCGCAATTAGCGCCAGAGCACGGCTCCGCTGTAGGATGGGGAAGAGAAAGTGGATGCTTTGTTTGTCTGGCCGGCCACAGAGGTCTGCCCACTTGCAGCAGAGCAGAGGAGCTTTGTTTGGAGACAGCTTAGAGGATGCATGCAGGACAGCACACCTGGGCTGTGTGTGTGTGTGTGTGTGTGTGTGTGTGTGTGTGTGTGTGTGTGTGTGTGTGTGAGCGAGAGAGAGAGTAGCATGAACGAGCTAAGCAGCATGAACAACTTTGTCTTTGTCTGCTGACATGGAGCCTTCTCATACGCAGATGAGAGATGCCATTTACAGCTGAAAAGTCAGCTGTTTTCATAGGGTGTCTTAGTGGTCAAACGCCTGCTTGGGGGGGGGGGGGGGCAGCAGAGGACCTTTGCATGTGGGCCTCATGTGGCCCAGGAAGCCTTTGGTGCTTTATGAGTGACATGACCCACTTTGGGGTGAAGCCAGTCCTACTTCCAGACAGAACTTCAAGAAAGGGGTGTGAAATCAATGTGAGGGGTGGAACCGGGGGCTAATATGACGGGGTGGTGGCACCAATCTTCTAGCCATGAGCTGAATGCTAATGCTCCTCTTGGAGAGGCAAACTCTCAAATGACAGAAAGCTGGCTTTAAAAACTGATCCACAAGGACTGGCTGAAATGAGGAAATTAATTAATGTTTGTCAGTATTGCCATTATTAATTAACACACTAGAATGAACAGCATATGGTAAATGATCAAACTCATTTTTAGTGTAACTGAACATCTGATGAGAGTGTCACTTCAGGGACATTTTCAACAGGATCAGCTATTAGTGCAGTGAATATTTGCACCAGGGATGCATTCCCTACATGAAATGCCAGTATCTCTCTCTCCCTCCCTCTCTCTCTCTTTGTGTGTGTATAGTGTCTGTGCCTGTATTTCAGTGTTTGTCAACATGTACTTGTGTGCGTGTGCATTTAAGTGTCTTATAGGGGTATACAATGTATTTTGAATGCCTGATGTCTGCAGCTGAGTTGCATACCCAGAGATGGAAGGAGAGAGAAAGACCGTCTGTGGACGCAGCTGCAGAGCAATTGCTCATTTCAAGTTGATTCACTCTCTTTCTACTCCTCTCCCGTCCTCAGAGAGCATAAAGGATGCAGTGGGGAGGAAGATCAAACTGTCCGTGAAGAAGAGGGTTAAACTGGAGATCAAAGGGGACAAGGTGGAGAACAGAGTCCTGGTAAGTCACTTGTCTCCTTCCTCTCTCCTTTTGCTCAGAGTCACTTGCGGCGCGCAGCGCACCGTCTCCCTGTGACTCTGTGCTTATGCCTGGTGATCTCTTTGTTCCTCCTCAAGGCTTTTCATCTTTCTCCACGGGTAGTTTTCATCTCGCCTTCATCCATCATTTCTGCCCCCAACCCCTGTAGGCTCACATGAAGGCAAAAGTGATGGTGGTGGAAGTGATGGCCGTTGAATCACTCTTCCCCCATGAGCCTGTTTGTGCTGTAGACTGTTGTTGGGGTCACAGAGGCTTGTAATGGTCTGGAAATCTGACTGATGGCACAGTTAACGTGCTTACCCAGCAATCCTCACACTTCATGCCTGTAGCATTGTTTTTATCTGAGTGGTCTGAGATGGTTAGGCCTTTCTTGATGATTCCTGTGCTTGTCTATGAATAAAGGTAGTGCAAAGACGACAGCAAGCAAAGGCAAATTCAGACCAGCTATTCCTTGCGTAGCCACTCAGGCTTCAGCTTGATTACAAGTGTCACTTAATCATGTGTTCATGATGACCATTGATATAGCCATTGTTAGGGATGACAGTGGAATAACTGCACCCCATCCAGATGTTATCTTCACTTTAAGTGCTTTTAGATGTGCTAAGCAGTAATTGCTAATAGTTGTTCTTTAAACTGTCTGGATTATTACATTTAATCAAGCCAACATGTCTATAAAGTGTTTGTGTAGTCTGTATTTATTTATGGGAACAAAGCACACGCATATCAAACAAATGGTCAGAGCGAAATTGACATTCACAAGAAATGATTGCCACAATCTCAAGCCAATATTTATTCCCACATATTTTACATGAGAGGACAGCAGCTGGTGTGTAATTTCCTGTTCTTTTGTGGCATAGTCACACCCAGTCCACACTATCAGAGGAATCCTCAGCAGGCCCTGCAGAGTCAACATTGCATTTGATTGCTGCTGGGAATAGGTAAGGTGTGTGGGATGAGTGTGTGGGGTGTGTGGGAAGTGTGTGTTGGGGGTGTTGTGTTGCTTATTCACTCACAGTGCTGGGCTTTGGAAGGAATCAAGGATACTCAAAATCTCTCACCGGAGCACTTTCTGAGCCAGTGCTGCTCCGATCCTGCTTGCTCTGCGTTTGTAAGAAGTCTCCCGTTCAGGCAGCTGAGTTGGCTAAATGTAATTAAAAACCTGCTTGACCTCGCTGTCACTGAATGCCATTCTTCTGTTACTTCATATCAGCACACTAGTGAGCCCCGTAACAGTGATGGAACCCCAGTGATAATAATAAGGACAGAACTGACCTGTGTGTGTGTGTATGTGTGTGTGTCATGTGATTGACAGGCCTGTGCTACGACAGGAGTGCTAAAGAGGTCAGTGGGTGAGGAGCTTCCTCTCACTCCCTCATGTTGTCATAATGCTGCTCATAAACAGAGAGTAGCCAGAGCTTACAGCTAACAGATTTATAATAATTTTACTGTATTGGGTCGAAGAACACATCAACAGATGGTGTTGACTTGAGCCCCTTGAAATATCTGTACTAGCAGCTGAACGGACTCCTTTTAAGTGGACCAGGGCTGAGTTTTCCACACTTCTGATTGATTGTATATGGTCAGGCCTCCCACGCGGAGACTGGAGTGCTTTTACATGCTGGGGCTTGTGTCACTGAAGCAGAACAAACCCTGCTGTGTGTAGGAGGGACTCTCAGACAGCACAAAAAAAGAAAAGTGGCAAAATTATCCTTGGAATTTCCCTGGAGTTGACACAGAATTCCATGAGTGGGACTCTCTGACCATAGGAGTACTATGCTCGCCGGGGTCCTCGGCTTGAAAGGCCGAACAAACAAATGGCAACCGAGTGTTTGTTGTTTCAGAGGTGGAGAGAATCATTTGGGAGGAAGTGATAAAAAAGAGCAAGGAAACATCTGAGATCTGGATCCCCCACTGGAACCCCCATATTTGAATCCTCCTCTTGGTTCCCATCTCATGTCACTATCCTGCTGCATCAGTTTTAGCTATAAAATGAAATGGTCTCTCTGGAGACTCCTGTTTGTATTCTCTTTCTTCAGTGGCACATTGACAGGCCATAGCCTCGAATTCAGGTCGCAGCAATCCCTGATCCAGATGATCTTCCATATGGGCCAACTCTGCGTGTAGCCTGCATTTAATTAGCTAATTTAAACAATTGATTGGCTTGAGACTGCTGTCCACTGTTTCCGAAGAACAAAATGGGGCTAATGGATGGGCTAGCATTAAAGCTGGCCAAGCCTTCTTGTCTTGGAGGTGTGCCCTCTGCACTTGCTTTTTGTATTATTAAAATGCTATGGGTGGGATACTCTAGCCAGCAGGTTTTTCATTCTAATAGCCACCACAACTGTAGATTCTCTATTAAATTCCACGGCAATTGAACTTAAGTTAAGATTAAATGCTAGCATTAGTAACATATTTTACTTGATATGAATTTATATGTCTATACTGGGCTTGTGTAAGGAGCTGGGGTTTGTGGGAAGACACAGTATGAGCTATTGTCATGAGCTGTCTTTTAAGACATTGGGCCTACTACTTAAAGAAAGCTGAAGTGACAGCTGTCATTTGTCTTGTTTTGAAGGCACCCCAGTGTGCTAATTTTCATTCCAGGACAGGTTGATCATAGGGTGCTGCTATTTGTAATGAAACCACATTGCATTGTTTCTTTCCCATCCTAGAATAGGTTGAGCTGCACACATTGAGCAGTTACTAACAGAAATTTCAATTTATTTGAAGCAATATTTAGAAACAGTAAGGATTATATATACTTATACTTGTTATATTATTGATATTGTGTTCTACAGATGATTGAACCCATAGTTCCTGCACTGCTCGACAGCATGTGTTCAATAAAATAGTCTGCCTCTTCTTACTTCGTGTCTGGCGTATTCGGAAGGCAATGCCTTAATAACCACTAATCACTCTCTGACAGAGCAAGCTTCTCTAAGCACCTACAATAAAACTCAAACAAACCCCTAAGCCGAGGCAAGCATGGATGTCTTCAGTAGGACATGGAAAGATGAAATGTGTTCTTGTTGGTTGCCTAAAGCCCTTTCGGACGCAGATATCAGGGAAACAGATGTTTTAATAACTCCACTCCATCAGCAAGGCATCCCCTGGGACCAGGCCTGGGAGGAGACGCGGGGAGACGCAGGATTATGGCGGCTGGTGTGTGGGGGGGTGTCTGCCAGAGGAAAGCCCTGCGCTGCCTTTCATTAACAGTCAGCCCCTGCTGTCTGTACCGCTGCAGGTTCCACGAAACAGACACATGGAGAGAGTGAATCAGACCTGAAAAGAAAGACTGAGCCGCAAAGACGGAGGAAGGGATACATCTCGCCTCAGATCCCCTTCTTTTCACTTAGAGTTGTATTTGTTTGTGTTTTTGTACACTAATAGGGGTGCTGGTTGTGATTAATGGCCAGCCAGTGATTATTCTGTATAAGCTTAGCCTGTCTGGTTGTCCAATTTATCAAGGCAACCCAACCCAGGACAAATGGCTTTTATAATACATCATAAGAGCTGGCACATTATTAAAAAAAAAAGTGAAATGGAATGGAGATTGAACTAGGAATGGAGAATAAATGAGAGATTTATGCAACTCAATCCTGATATTAGCCTGCATTTTTAACATTAACAGTGTTGTTACACATTGTTGAAATTCTGTGGAAAAACATAGCATCAGATGTTTGCTGTGCTTTCGACCTAGACCCACCCAGTGGTGCTTCCTTGACAGAGGACAAAACATAGATTGGGCTTTTCTTGTTCAATGTATTTTTCTCTACTCTGTAGTCCACTGGCTCATTATATGTCCATGCCTGCAGGGGTGTTATGTTTGTGTATATGTCAGTGTGTGACAGGGGGTGGGGAGGGGGGGTCTCATGCTAAATTCTACACTTGTGTGTTGGGCTCTCCGCTTCCGACCTCGGCCTGTCTTGACTTGATGGCATAGATTCCAGAGGCATGCAGACAGGGCCAACCAGCGGTCTTGTGCTTAGGATCACCTACCCGCACATCCCAGGACCCCTCACCTGTCCGTGTGTGCTGTGATAGCCTGCCAGTCATTGTGTGTTACAGGGTCATTGTGAGGGTGTCCCAATGCCAAACATACGCCTAGAGAAGTGGAGGCCGTTGCTGGTTGGTGTGATAAGGCTGTCCGGTTTTTATATCAGGCACAGAGGATGTGTGTAGAGGGACACTGGGTTGCTGGCTGAGCCACTGACATGGAGTTAGTGGTCATGCTTAAAGGAAGTGTCACTGGTGGCAATCTGTCATTTGTCACATGAGTAAGTGCTGAAAAGACATTACAGTTCAGACAGTATGGCAATGTCACAAGCAGATTGGTTACTAATAAATGTCTGTTTAAATGTTATGAAGGCCTGTGTTCTCTCCTGCAACAGCAGCAATGATTCTTAACTGCAGAATGGCAATACTCTGAGTGTTCCAAGGATCAGAACAATGCAGGAATAGATACACACATATTGAAATGATTGACTAAGAATGTAGTCATAATATCAATTTTCAGTGTAAGTGAGAAGTCTAAAGTAAATGAAGTTTCACTTTCTCACCACTCATTATTTAATCACATGTGCATGGCTGTCACCTCCGTTATTGTGGGTGGACTAGCCATAGCAGTTACTGTAATTTGCATAAACCAACAGATTTATGAGATATTATACTGAACCTAATCGTTATTTCAATCAGTTACCCCTGGGGAGATGGTTTGTTTGGTTAGTCAAATTATAGCGTTGTATCCAATTAAAATTCAAATCCTCTTACAATTAGCACTTGCAGATAGCTTGTAATGATCTCTGATTTAGACATGTTACTTTAGCAACAGGAGGTTAGGCTTGAACAGAGACGGGGCTGGACCAACTGTTCCTATGAGCTGGCCGTTGGTGTGGGTGTGGTTCAGGTCTAGGCTGGGTTTCCCTCCCCACGCTGAGCTCAGCCTCATACCCATTCACCTCTAATAAGCTCCCCTGGGGGGGTGGGGTAGTGTCTACAGCAAACACACATGCACATATGCATTCATTTGGATTTCGGCTTCCAAAGAGGTAGCTTCCTTCTCTAGATTCACTCCACACTCAAGATCTCTAGTGTGATCTCACTTTGAATTTGAATTCACTGTTTGAATTTGATCCTTCCAGTTATGCCACAAGTGTTGTGCCTGAAGAGAACCGTACATGGATTTGATCACTGTTGTAAATTGCTGGATGCAGCAACACCAGTAGTAAGGTCCCAAATACTCAGACATATCTGTGTGATATTTACCTCTGGGAAGGACATAATCATTTTGGTTTGGTTTGTTTGTCTATCCGTCTCAGCGGAATTATACAAAAGCTACTGGCTTGTTTTTGTAATGAAACTTGGAAAGGTGGGGCATGGGCCAAGGAAAGACCCATTAGCATTTTGGTGCAGATATGACTCATGGGGCGCCTAGAGTAATTCAGTTTCACTTTCACCGATGATGCAAGGCACAGTGCTCAGCCTCGTTAGAGTTCTGAGCTCTCCGAGTGCCCTTCTAGTTAAATGTGTGTTGGTGGATGCAGTAAGCTCATTGACATGAAGGAGGTCTGTGATTTGTACTGATTCATCACACCGGTTAAAAAGTAAAGACAAGACATTAAACCAATAAGGAACATACTGTGAACCTCAGTGATTGACACAAAGACAGGTTAACTTCTCAAGTTTATTATTGATCTAATCCTTGGCTCATCACATGCTTTAGTAAATTATTTTAAAAAGGAAATCTCAAAAGGAAATCTCATTTGCTAATTGCTTAGAAAAGGAATTCTCGTTTATTTGTCTACACATTTCATAAGGGCTTGGCTGCTGCTCTTACCATGGAAACACACCTCATGTTTCTCTCCTTTCATCTATGACTCCAGGGAGTGCACTAGTAAAGGATTTTTTGATCAGGCAGCTCACATCTCCCTCTTTCTAGTCTGTACATCCCCATTTCCCAAGTATTTACTTCTCTTGACTGTTCAAGACGTGGAGACACTGGAATTCACTAGCAGCTAAATGTCATTTTTTTCATGAAATATTTATTGTTCTTCTGCAGTTACAGCTGTAGTAAGAGATGGCATGCAATTAACTTAACATGTTCACTCTTTATATATCCTGTTTAAGAGCTAAAATAAGGAAGACTAGAAATAAAACTGAAGCACATACCACAGCATTACCAGCAACACAGAGGGTGGTACATGTCCAGAAAATATTCAGCTCTCCAGGAGAGGAATAAAATCATGTTTCTGTGTTATCAGGAGTTTCCATGATGTAAAATCACAGCCTGGGCTCAGACTGAAGTTTAGCCTCCCTGTGTTTGAGAGAAGTGCACAAAAATGTGAGCCAGTACACACACACACACACACACACACACACACACACACACACACACACAGTTTTTCCAGTCTGAGTCATGGTGAGTTTTAAGCTCATGGTGATTATTCAGTGCCCTGGTAGGTGGTGATTCTGAACATTAAATCCTTCTTCAAGAGGTTGTTCTTTTCTTGTCCCCAGTTTTTATCCAGCCACTGTTCTTTGGTAAAACAAGCTTCACAGATCATCACATTCTGAACCATACAATAAACATATTTGATACAAAATGGGCTGTTATTATTTTGGAATAACGTTAATGTTTAAAGAAAGTACAATCTCCAGCTCCCAAGACTCCTCTCCCTAGTATGGTAATGTTTTGTAAACATGTAGATAGTCAAAGATCTCCATTGTGTCTCCATTCAGTCTCTGGCAAGCCTTTATTTACTCTCTCAGTATCCTCCCTTCTGATGTAGTGGCCTCCTAGCCGTGGCGCGCACCTTTCTGCTGGGCGTGTAGAGACTCTCAGGCGCGTGCAGTAACACTTGCCCAGAATGAAGAGAGCAGCTTGTAGGGTTTAATTGGGTAGCAGAGCAGGGCACTGGGGGTTTGTTCCTCCTGCTTGAATATGTTTATCAAATGTGGTGTGTGCTGGCTCTCTAGATCTGTCTTCATCTGTCTGTCTGTGTGTTGGTGACACAATGATGCAATGACACTGACACCCCCTCTCCTCTCTCTCTCTCTCTCTCTCTCTCTCTCTCTCTCTCTCTCTCTCTCTCTCTCTCTCCCTCTCTCTCTCTCTCTCTCTCTTTCTTTCTTCCCCCCCAGAGCAGTGAAAGGGTCCAGGGTCAGTAGAATGATATGCAGACATACTGAGGCAGCAGCACTGCTGAATGTGGTGTGCTTTTCTGTCACAGTGGTTGACTACTGTTCATAATAATTTAATGAACCCCTGTTTGTTCTATTGCCCGTCAACACTAGTGGAGAAAAGATTTGCTGTCTATGAACCGAATGGAGAGCTTGACAAAGCACAGTTTACACATCACTTGATAAGCTATGGATTTATTAAGATTTGTTTAGCCTGTAAATTTTGAGATTATGTTTTACCTCCAGAACTTCTTGCAATACATCTTTATTACGAGAGAGGTCAACATTGCTGCCCGTCATGTAAACCTTTGCCCCTTTATGAATTATTTTATTGATTCCCACGTACCATAAGCGCCAGTCTTTGTCTTTATTATGTATGGCTTGTCAGAAACCATGTTTCTGTGGAAGTGGGAGCTAAGCAGTAATACATTTAGAGGTCCATTCAGAAGACATGTAAAACATGCATGGCTGGAGTCCTTACATGACTGTCTTTTACAAGCCCTGGAACATGAATGGCTGCAGACAGTTTTGTGTGTGTCAGACTGGTCGTCTGCCTGAGGGAAATGCGCTCCTCTGTCATCTCTGCGAAGGTTGGGGCAATGCCAGGTAGGTGTGTGTGTGTGTGTGTCTGTCTGTGTGTGTGTAAGCAGTGAGGCAGGCCTATGTGGAGACACCTGTTCTGTTCATGTGTTTGGACCTGCCAGAGATGTCTGGATATGGGAAGAGTATTTGGTTTAGTGTGTGAGAATGCTCTTCTCTTCTTTTCATGTATGTATAGCAAGGCAAGTCAGAAGATTGTAATTCTTGGTTATGTATGAAAAGGTGTGTTTATTTCATGAAAACTATTCGATTGTGTACAACTAAGGACCTTTTGTTTCTCTCTACACTTCAAGATGAACTCCAAAAGCTGGCATCTTGTAGCTCCCGGTGACCACACCAACAGTCTTTATCTGAAAGAAAGTGACTGATGGGCTGAGGTCAGCACAATAGAGACAGCCATGACTGGGCAGCAGCGTGCGACCTGCTGATCCCCCTCTGGCAGGCTCTCGGCTGTGACGGACTGACATCACTGGCTTAGTGGTAGAGCAATCTAGAGCGTCGCTATTGTTGTGTGCAGGTGCTGAAAAGGACTAGTGCTTACATGAAAGCCGCGCACAAGTTGGCAAACACTTCTCAGTGAAACGTAACCAGAAATTCTTGTCTTTGTTTTTGTACACACACACACATACACATATATATATATATATATATATATATGTATATGTATATGTAGTGTACATCAATATCAGGACACTAATTGAGAATGACTTATTGCAGTGGCAGATAATCTGATTTTAATATCTAATTTGTTGGAGTCCCCCCAGATTTGCGTTTCCTTGTTTTTGCTTCTCTGTGCAGCGGGTAAGTGTTGGCCTGTCTCTGGCTGTGTGGAGCTGCAGCAGTGGAAGCTGCCTCTTATCCTGTCATCTGTGCCATGTGAACGGTTGCGAGGGCAGGGGAGCGGGAGCAAGGGAAGCTGGTCTGGGTGCGGCCCGTGGCGCTGTGTGGTGTGCCAGCCTGCAGATGAAAGCGCATGTGTGCTGTGTGTTTTGTGTGTTGTGTGTTTTGTGTGTTGTGTGCTCTCTGAAGTGGCCACTGATTGCTTGGGGCGGGGGGGGAGAGTCCTGTGAGTCCTGCGAGTCCTGCAGCTGATGTTTATCATCAGCCTCCCAGCCGGCGTTTTCCAGTCTCTTCTCCCAGGGAAGCGTGCGAGGCTGCACCATTACTGGTCTTAAACTAGCGTGCTGCAACTATGGGTCAGATCAGTCCTCCTCCCATCAATGGGATGGGTGCTAGCCTTTAGATTAGCATGTTAAACCGTCATAGGGTAGGAGTCCTAATTTCAAAGAGTCCCCTATAGTTTAATGAAAAATGTTTAGTACAGGAAGAAATGTTTGATTTTAGTTGTGATAAATGTTGCAAATGTCCATTTTAAACATCTAATCGTATCCATTGGAGTAGGAGTAAAGGGTTGTTGTATTTGGTCAGTGTTATACACATTGTTCTGCTTCATTGAGTAGCAATATGTTAACCTGAAATTCGGATTGTGCTAAAACTCCACCCTGGCCATTAATGACCAGTCCAGATTTTTGTGGCATATGCCAGCCTGTCTAATCTCCTGAGCTCATAAATAAATCTCCCCCTGAGCCCAGACACAGAGGCAGGCAAATTGAAATGAAATTTGGAGTGGGTTTGTGGCGGAGCAAAAGCCGTTTATGCGATATTCCGCACGTTGAGATTAGCCTCTACATTATCAGGGCTGCCGGCGCTCATCTCATAGGACCTGCCCTAGAAGACATTAGCTCTTCAGGAAACGGTGCCATCCATCAGAGTGATCAGGGATATGAGGGCACACTTACGTGTGTACAGTACAGCACAGCTGTGCGCCGTCTATTAGTATGTTCCTCATCCTCATCCTGTTCTTAGTAAGAGGGCACTGCAGTGGGCTGTGAGGCTGTGAGTTTTGGCAGCGGGCCAAACTCTACCGTGTGTGTGTGTGTGTGTGCGTGCATGCGTGTGTGGGTGTGTGTGTGCGCACCAATAGCTGTTAAAAGGGAGGGGGGCATGTGGATGTGTCATGGATGGAAGCACCAGGCAATGGGAAAATCCATCTGCAAAAACCCCCTATTGTTACGAGCCTGTGTTTGTGTGTGTGTGTGTGTGTGTGTGAGTGTAGGGAGGCTGGCTCCTTTGTCTAGGCCTATGGTTAGACTGACATGCTTGGCTCTTGATAAGGCCCCTTTGGAAATGGAGCGGGAGGCAAAATGCTCAGTTTTATCAGCAAGTGCTTGAAAATGTACTGAAACTGACATATTGAAGAAACAGAGCTTTCGTATGATTTCTGAAAGCTTGTTTGCAGTAAGCAATTATCAGCACTAGTGTAGAGGCACTAGCATAACCCCATAACCTTTGGTGACATTAGAACCGGTGGTGTCTTTAGAACCATACATGTTTTCAGCTCAGCTGCAGTGGCTCTAGAACCCTATAGTGTTTGCGGAGGCCGCAGTATAGCAGAGGAAGCCGCTGCTGAGGCAGAATGCTGTCCACCACGCTGCTCGGTTAAGCTGCCGCGTCAGCAAGAGGCTACTGCCGTGCCGCCGTAGGGGAAGAGACCATCTCCATCACTGACACTTCAGGGAGGGGCAGTGTCACCAGTGCTCACGGTCAGTTGGCTTTATCCTGCCTGGCCACACCTCAACACTTAGTCAGAGTGTGTTTGATCCTCGTAGCCACGTTTTTATCAGTGCACGTGCCAGCCGTGAGATAAGACAGTCCCGCAGTCTGGTCTAAGAATAGACTCCGTCCGCTACCCTTACTTTCTGCATATTGAAATTGTTTGTTCACATTCATATTTGTGGTAGAGATACTTCATTGGCTTGTGCTGGAATGCCTGCCAGCACCCTGATTTGGGAGTTGAATTTATTGCCATTGGATTTGGACCACAATCTCCACAGCTATGAGCATTGTCTTTTTGTCAGCTAGTTTGAAAAGGATGTCGCAGAGCTCTAATTTGTTACCCTGCAGGGGCTTATTTAGCTGCTATGAATATCTTGCAAATGTTAACGCCATCTTTTACGCCTACAGGCCTTTGTGCTGTAATTGTGCAATTGCTTGTGTTATATTTGGTGGTGAGAGTAAAGGAAATGAGAGGCTGTCTTTAAGGGAAATGAGCGGTATGTGCTGCGTTGGAGTCTCGATGAATGGGAAAATTAATAGGAATTATGTATGCATGCATACTCAGAGGAACACGTGGCTGGCTTTCCTCAGATGCTGCCTAGAAGACAGATGTAATGTCACTCCCATGAGTGTGTGACTATCTGCTGTTTAAACACACATGAACTGATGGAGCATTGTGGTGTGGTGAAATGGTCATAGAAGTAATGACTGCACTAATTGCGATTGTCTCTCATTGCACAGCTAGTCAAATTGCCCTGCTAATATCATGCAATTTATTATGCATAGCCCTACATCAACCATCAACAACAACAACAACAACAATCAGCAACGTGTTTACTTGTCTGACTGTTTGTTATGTTTCATGAAGTGCGTTCATTCTGCCGTCGTTTGTCTCCCCCAAACAAAGGTGTGTGTGTGTGTGTGTGTGTGTGTGTGTGTGTGTGTGGAGGGGTGTAAGACACCGAGGCGAGGCGCATCCGTCTGGATCCTGCGTGTGGCGTTAGTCACAGCTGCCCCCCTGCGTAAGTAGGTTAATGTGCAGCAGTGCCGCGAGCAGCCGAGACGAGGGAGCACCAGCGAGATGCACGGCACAGGAGGAGCAGAGCTTTGTCAGAGCTCCAGGGGAGAGGCAGGCACGGTACGGCACAGAAGGGGGGGGGGGGTCCCCCAAACAGGCCCGCGTCACTGCCTTCCCTCTCTCTCTGGACTGGTCTCTGGAGTCAGTGACTGTGCTCTCTGGACACAGGGTGGGGCATGTATGCTTACGTGGTGTTTAAGATTTTCAGGAACTGGTTTTAGAATACGCTGTTTATTTAGCTCATTTTGTTAATCGTGGTCATGGTAGCCAGAATGAGTCATCCTGGTCAGTCATGTGTCTTGCCCCAAATCTCAGCAGCGGTTGAGGAGTAGACGTGCGCATGAGAACGGCATATGGGCAGAGACAAGTGGAGAGCGAATTGTGGAGGCTCTATGCCCCTTCAGGGGCGAAGAGGACTAAGTAAGTACTGTAAGTAAGTGAGAAGGACATATGGGCAGACATGTTGTGTGCCTGCCTCACCACGCACGCAGGCTCGGGCCAGTCACTACTGGCCTGACGGATGGGTGTGCTGCACTGCCCGAGGGCGAAGGTCACATCCTCCCGCTCTCGCCTTCCCCGTCACTGCCCCGAGGGCGCCCGAGAACACCGCAGAGCGGCCTCGTCATTCCTCCGTCGTCGTTTGCGTAACGGCACGACGGAAGAGCAGTGCTCAAACTCTTGCGTGCAATTACGAGCGTGGGTGATCACTAGGCTTGAACGTCGAGCACCACACAACCTAATCTCCCCTCAGCGGAACAGACAGAGTGTAATTAAACAGAGTTGGACATGGTTGGAATGGTTCCCCCCTCCAGGGTATTGATTTGTGAGTTCTACATACATAAAGCTGTAATGCAGACCATTACAGAGATGCCCAATGGTCTCCGTCCTTTCTTGTGTTATTTGTTTGAGAGAGGCCTGACAGGAGATTATGAAGATAAAGTGCTAGAGCAATTAAACCTCAGCGCTGTTCTTGCAGCCACAGTGTTTGATTAATCCAACCTCAATGCAGATGGGACGTTTTCTGTATATTGTTTTAATATTCCACAGCCTTGATCATATTTCCATTTTTATCTAATTTCGCTTTCTCTTAAATTCAGTGATTCAGCATTAATAAGTAATTAGACGAATTAATAAGATCCGTGCACTGTGCAGTAATTCGTCACAGATTGGGTCACCCACAGCTGACTTGATGGATGGTAGTGGAAAGGAATCGCTTGACAGACAGACCCTGGTGAGACAGATCTGAGTCAGTCAAGTGAAGGGAAGGCTGTACATCAGAACACGGGGTCTCTTGGTTCCAGGTCAGTGGTTTGGCAAAAGCAGCATGAGGTGAGCTGGTGTCTCTGTGCTCCCTTTGCTGCAAGCTGTCCCTCCTGACAGGACCCTCAGCTGAACTGCAACACTATCCCACAATATGGCCGTCAGAGCTCAGCCCAGAGGGGAATAGCCGTGAAAGCGAGAAACACAAACCGCACTGGTCGTCACAAAATGTGACCGATCAATCTGATGACCCCTGTTTTTTTTGTTTTTTTTCATTTATTGATTTATCATTGCAATTCAGGAAAGCAGAAAATTGTTTCCGCTCCCAAGTTTAATCTTTGCAGGATTTAGGGCATTTTGTATTCTGTCCCATGTCCTAGCATGTCATTGCCATAGCCATCAGCAGACTGCCTGACTGATCCAACACCGACATGGAAGAGTGCAGGCCTGACGGTGGGAGTGGGAATGAGGTGCAGAGTGAGGGTAGGAGGCTGTACTGCCCGACAGATAGACAGACAGATGGGCCTTTGCATTGCCAACCGAGTCACACACACACACACACACACACACACACACACACACACACACACAAAGAGAGAGAGACACACACACACACAAAGAGAGAGACACACACACACAAAGAGAGAGACACACACACACAAAGAGAGAGACACACACAGGGACAGACAGAGACAAACACACACACACACACACACACACAGAGAGACACACACACACACAAAGAGAGAGACACACACACAGGGACAGACAGAGACAAACTCTCTCACACACACACACACACACACACACACACACACACACACACACACACACACACACATAGACAGACAGAGACACACACAGAGAAAACACACACACACACTTCATTATTTTATGCACTCGTTTTTCCTAATGTCATCGCTCCAGTCCATTCACTTGTATGCGCTAGTCTTTGTTCTTCCTCTGATGAGGTTAAGGATGGCTTGGTCAGTTGGGCTATGCAGGCAAGCCAACATGGTAGTATCAGAGCATGCTCCACTGCTGCCATCTGGAGATGCTGGGACGTGATTGGCTAAGGGAGAGCTCATGCAGGCACTGGGAGACGTGGTTGGCTCAGGGCTTTCGGTGGTGGCTTGATATGCTGCTGGTGCATAACTGTATCAGGAAGTTCAGATTTATTCCTTAACTCTGCAGTAGGGGAACACATCAGGAGATGGCTTCATCAAAGCTGCACTACCCCCACTCTCCTTTACTCCCCATTACTGGAGGAGACAACCTCCTACCTGAGGAACAGGTATCCCAGTGATGCAGGGATGCTCCACAGGTCTGTGGTAGTTGTGGAAGATGTGGAGTGACCGGGACAGTGGGCTCTGGCAGCTCCCTGGGGCCAAAGCTCTGAACTGACGTAAAGAACCCCTGCACTCATCTCTGAGAGGGAGGGAGAGGGACGAAAACACCTGCATGACCCACCAGCTGTGGCCATTTGTGTCCATCTCTCTCTCTCTCTCTCTCTCTCTCTCTCTCTCTGTCTCTGTCTCTCTCTCTTTCTCTCGCTAGCACAATTCAGTCAATGTGTACACATTTTCTGAATAAGAATGATTGTCACAATTTGCACACACTTTTGTTTTTCTGTATTCTGTCTTGCACAATGGCATCATGATGTTGGCAGGACACAAAAGGACTGGTGTTTTTGGTTAATAGTCTGTGACTGAGCTGCAGAATATATGGCTGTGTTTATGCTTCATGTTTTGGCAGGTTATTTCCTATGACAACCTGTGATTGAAAGAGTGCAGAATCCTGGAAAACATGTGGACACACACACACACACACACACACACACACATTGAGAGCTCAGTTCAGTCATAATTTTATTGTAGTCTTTAGCATAGATAGAGAAATCACACCAGACTGTTTTGTGAGACAAATCAAAGATTCAAACACTAGTCTCAGTGTGTAGGCAAATGTAATGCACATTATTATTAAATAGTAATTTTACAGGGTTCAGTGATTTGTTTTTTAAAGACAGTTTTGAGCCATTTTCTTTCCAGAAGATAACTAGATCTGCAGCTCTACCTTCTACAGTGGATTTCCACAGAGTGCTGTGCTGTCTGTTCCAGTGTGGACCCTTACTCTGTCTGTCACATTAGAGATGGGATTTAGAAACTGACTCTGTCTGTCACATTAGAGATGGGATTTAGAAACTGACTCTGGGTCAGAGATGGCTCTCACTCTGTCTGTCACATTAGAGATGGGATTTAGAAACCGACTCTGGGTCAGAGATGGCCCTGCTCAGGTACAAACGTGACTCATCACGGCCACATCATCATCTCAGAGTCCGCTGCCGTTTCGAGCCCGTTCCTAGGAAGTGGCGAAGAAGCCCTGTGGCAGGAGCTAAACTGGGAAGGTTCCTATTTGCATGAATGACCTCATTTGAGCCGAAAAAATTATGTTTCTGAAGCTAATTATGCACCATGATTCAAAATGTAGTCATGGAAATAGATCAAATGATTTGAGTGAGTAACTGGAAAGACGAAACATTTGACTGACTATTTATTGTCTGCCAGATGTTCAGTCGTGCAAGTACTGTATGATGCATTTTTGAAGAGCAGCTGTTTTTTCTTGAGGTATTTTCGTGTTATTTCCCCCAAAAGCTGGAGTTAGACCAGTGGGTAAAGAAAGCTCATCCTCTGCAGCTCTGTGTAACTTACTGTCTGGATGGAAAAAGGCAATCCTGTAGGGCGCTTCCTATTGAAGATCAAATCAAAATGGACCCATGAGATAAAACTCAACTGCACACAATGCACACGCTCAACAGACACGCACACACATATACAGAGAGACATAGAGATACATACATACAAGGTCACTGTACACATTTTAGCGATGTCGTTTTAGAGGCACCTTATAAGCTTTGTGTGTGGCCTTGAATATTTCATGATGTTCTTTCTATGTGTTTCCTGACTTACAACTCACCTTGATTACGCTGCTTTCCCCTTCATGGTTTCAGTTTGCTCTTATCAGCCATAATGTCATGTTTTTGTGATATACAACTTAGCAATGACACTGACACCCCCCCCCCCCTCTCTCTTTCCGTTCCACAGGCGCTTGCCTCTCATCGGGCCTACATCCTCACCGCGCGCATCCCCTCCAAGGTAAGACCACTCAGCCTGGTAGGCTTGTCAGCACAATAGCACAGAGTGAGCCACTACACAAGCAGATAACAGGCCTGCCTTATCTGCGCCTGTTGAAGCACCGGCGTAGCCTCCTCACTATCTGTTTTGCATGAATATGGGCTGGTGTACTGGTATATCTATGGGGCCCTACTTCATCGTGCCTCTGTCAGGATGCTGTAGATCCAGGAGGGATGTCTGCGTGCCTGCTGGGTGGCTGTATGTTATGTGTGAATGATTAAAGCTGTGAAGCTGTCCCTTACAACAAATAACTGCCACAAATAACTCAAGTGTCAAAACAGTTGCTGTTTTCTGACTATCAAAACTATTTTGGAGGAATTATTCGCAGTTCATATGCAGGAAATGCTATATTTTGGACATTGCACTACATAGTATTGCACTTGACTGCAGAAATACAATATTTTAAACTTGGAAATCTGTTGTATGCAGTATAACTGCAATTATTGATTGTAAGGGTGGGGGGTGTTCATGTGTTATTTGTTTGCTTACTGAAAACAGCTCGGTAAGTCTCTCTGTAAGACCGCCTGGGGGAATGTCCTGAGCAGAGTTGGTGTGGAGGATTCCTCTGAGATTATCCCCTTCGTCGGTTCGCTCCCGCTGGGATTAGTGGGAAGGTGGAGACTGCCTGAGTGGAGCTGACCAGTCCTGGATGCTCGTTTGCTCTGAGACAGACATTACCCTCTGGGGTCAACTCGCAAGCAGACAGTCATGTGACCTAGCAACCCGCTGACCCTGAGTGACCATGTGACACTGACATACTCCACCCATGACATAAATCCGTAGAGTGGCCATAAAATGGTCAGGTGTGGCCATTGCCATAGTCATACTGCTGCTTATCGTCTTGACTGTAGCATGTACATTGATGCTGCATGTTGAAGCTGCTCTCTACTCCTTGCAATTTGAGGACAAAAACCTCACAACTTACTCAGCAAATGCAGAACAAGCTTCTTAAAAATGGAAAGACTTTGAGAGTCCAGGATTTTTTCTGTATTGAATCCAGATGGACGGAGCATTTTTAGCGCTTTTTTTTCCACCATTGTGGCCGTGTGTGTGCACTACTTGTGGTTTGGGTCAGCCCTCGCGCCAGGGTTGAAAGAATGCGTTCACGAGGGCCCTCACTTCGGATGCTCTACAAATATAGATTTATTTATTTTTTTACAGCGAAGGCTCGCCTGTGGGTGCCTCCGAGAACAGAGGCTGAACCCTGGCAGGTCGATGATAATTACAGCCTCCCGCTCAGCAGCGCAGTGGCTTCGCATCTCTCCCTTTTGTGTTGGTAGTATGGCTCTAGGCAAGGGTTTGCATGTTCCGTGAAATTGGGGCTTGGATCTGACCTCTCACCTCTCGACAAACACATCCACCCACCCTACCCTACCGCACCACACACAGAGGCGCTTGTGTGATGTAGCGCCATATCTGGAGGTGACTAGATTCCAGTTTTGAGGTAGCCTAGTGATTCTATCTCTATCTCTTATTTCCTTTTTTCCCCTCCTCCCCCCTCTCTCTCTCTCTCTCTCTCTCTCTCTTTCTCACCACAGCAGGCTGACATATTGTGGTGGTGGTTTCTAGTTGTAGACGTCTGTAGCTGTAGGGTCTCTTTGTGTCTGAGGTCAGGTGCTAAATGCTAGCTGGCAGCAGGAGGCCGGCCTCAGTGGGTTGGCTGGGCGGTGCTGCTGCTGCTGCCTCCGCTGCCGCCGCTGCTGCTTCGGGCTACTGAGCAGGGCCAACTCCGCTCTGCTGGGGTTAGATTGCAGGGTGGTGCTGCAATACCCTCCAAGGCTCTGGATTCAGCGTGTGTGTATGTGTATGTGTTTATGCTTGTGCGTTGTGTGTGTGTGTGTTGTTTATGTTTGTACTTGTACATTGTGTGTGTGAGTGTGAGTGTTTGTTTGTGCTTGTGCGTTGTGTGTGTTGTTTATGTTTGTGCTTATTCGTTGTGTGTGTGCTTGACCTAGAGCGAATGTGATTATTATTGGTAGCACAGCATGCATGCATGACACACATTCACACAACACACACACACACACACCCACTCACACTCACACTCACACACAGTTGCATACACTCTTCTACACATAGGCATATTCCTACAGGGACTTGTGTCCAACCTTATGCATGTTCCTTTGTGTATAGCACTGAATGAGACAGACACTTGACATGACACTTCAGCGTTATTGTGAGTGCTGACTGATGTGTGGGAAATGGTTTGATCATTCAGGTCAACACTTTGATTTGCGGCGTTGTGGATGACAAACAAAGCATAAATCACAACCCCTGTGGCAAATGTGTGATTTAAAGGTCAACTACTGTAGATGTCACTCTGAACAGATAACACATTGCCTTTAAATTCTTGTCTATATATTTTTTAAATGAACAAAAAAAATTATATGACCATTACATGGTAGCTTACAGTATGTGTTACAGGCATTATGGGAATGTTATATAACATGATTTGATCTCTTCTCATATGATACACAGTCCTTTGTGTTCAAAGAGAAAGAGCTCTGTTTTCAGACATGGTTAATTTCCTGAAAATAGGAAAGAACTCCGTCAAACCAGAAATGATCAATAGTCTTGCTATGCTGTAACTTCATCTTGTAGACAGTGTTTTTTCAAATGCTAGACCCAGTTGTTTTCACAATGTCAAAACACCTTACAGTATGTCTATTCCTTGTCTTTGATAGGTGTTTTGTCTTAGACCCACTTTATGTGTTTATCAAAAGATGACAAAACAGCAACAAAACTACAAATCAAATTGGAGTGGAAATGACCAGTTCCATGACCTGTGTTCCCAGCTATCTGTTTACACTTGACCCCAACCCCTCGCTCCGTGCTCTGCTCTGTGAAGGTCTGACCTTCTTTTGTTCAAGGTCGCTGTCTGCTGTTCCTCCTCTGATTCAGCATTTCAGTTTTGCATTCTTTCCCTTACGACTCACCCTGCTGTTGGCGTGATTACACAGGGGGTGGTGATGCGGGAAGCTTCAGAGTGGACCCTGCTCCGGTCATCTGTTCCCTCATTGGCTCAGCCGAGGGAGGAATGCCCACCGTCTCCTGACTTTCAATGGAATCACTGTGTAGTAATAATCTGTGAGTGTGGCATCTCCCTTGGGTGCTACAGTTGTTACTGATATGATTATGGTAATCAGCCGTCCCCCTGGATGTAAATCCACAGGTGACTGTTTGAAGGCTCAAGAGCCGGTTTTAACATGGTAATCAGTTCTTTGACTGAAGTAGAGGGAGGCCCTCTTCAGTGTTCGTGCGTAGAAGCCACAACCAGGGGAGGCATTGAAGTGGTGGCCGTGGGAGCTCGGAGCGCAGGCTGACATTTGGAGCTGTTTACTCACGCGGAAGGTCCTGAGCTGAGTGCTGGCCAAAATATGATCATGTTGGCATTGGTCTTGGGGGCTTTTTTGTGTGAATTATATGCAATGGTTATAGACGCAAACTGTGAACCTAATATATAGAATAGTCTGATATTTTGTTTGTTTCCACTGAATTTGAAGAAAAAACATGTCTCAGCTATAGAAGCAAAATGTGAACATAATATAGAAAAAAAAAAATTGTTTGTGACATTTAGTTTGATTCCCACTGAAGTTGAAGAAGAAATATGTCTTGAGTCCTGTGGCTGAGTCCTCTCATGTGTAGGCTGTGGGTGGGAAACTGTGTCATATCTCCCCCAGGCTGCTTTTCAGAGTGAAGCAGTTAATTTGAAGGTGGATGCACTCAAGAGAGACTTTGTAGTGTTTGTGGTTCAGCTGGATGCACCTCAGTAGCCCCAGCCATTAGTATTCGGATCTCTCTTGTGTATGTGTGGGTGTTTTATATGTGTTTACGATGTGTTTCTGTCTGTCTGTGTCTCTCTCTCTCTCTCTCTCTCTCTCTCTCTCTCTCTCTCTCTCTCTCTCTCTCTCTCTCTCTCTCTCTCTCTCTCTCTCTGTGTCTGTATGTGTGTATTTTGTTTTGTTTTGTATTTTTGTTGGCATGAATCTGGTTGTGCTATGACACCGCTTCCTATTGTATGTGAGAGTGTGTGTGTGTGTGTGTGTGTGTTTGTGTGTGTGTCTGAGAATCTGCATGCCATAGATATAATCAACCTTTTTTAATCTATATAAAATGCACAAGCAGGATATATATTGAAAATTATATTATGTTAGCCTTTAAATGACAGTATCCTGACCTTTTTTATCACTTTTTGTCATATTAGGTAGAGCAGACTTTCAATTATCTGGAGATTCAAGGGATCACATGCAATAAACCGACACAGGTAAGAACAAAACGCAATGCACAAAAGCATATAGTCTACTTGAAATACTGCAATTCTTTAAAATAACCATGCACTTTACTGGCTTTCCTGACTTGGAAGTTTGCTATGACGAGTCATTGAGTGTAGGTCACAGGTACCTTAAAGTACAGGTTTGGGACAGATCTGTCTAACTGCCCCTTGTGTCCTCCAGTTGGCCATAGAGTACGAGCGGGGACAGGTGTCACTGAAGCTGGCTTCAACAGAGGAGGTGAATGAATTGGTGGCCCACATCGGCAGCTGTCTGCAGAGGATATGTCCAGGTCTCTCCCCACTGTGAGTCTCTCCACCCCCAACTCTCTTCATCTTTCTCTCCTTTCATCTCTCTCTCTCTCCATCTCTCTCTCTCTCACTCTGTCAGATCTATTTCTGTTTATCTATCAGTTGTTGGGTCTCACCTTTCAGTATCGAGAATGAGTACATTTTACCATTTAACATTAAAGCTGACAGAGCCATGTTGCAGTTTTATCTTCTGTGAAATGGGACATGCCTTCATTGTTTTATGATGGGGAATTAGGATATGTCTGCACATCCTCTCACGTTTTTCATTCATAAACGTTATATAAAACCCAATGTGCTTTCAAAGCATTAATCCACTACCACTACATAGTGTAATTATGCGTGTTTGAGTGATGTCTGCTTTCTCACTGTTTCTGTAGGAAGGTGATGAAGAAGCTGGTAATGGAGCCAGCGGACAGAGTGACCAGTCTACAGAATCTATGGGACAACCAGAACCTCCCAGAGCCTGGACCATGCGGTGTGTGTGTGTGTGTGTGTGTGTGTGTGTGTGTGTGTGTGTGTGTGTGTGTGTGTGTGTGTGTGTGTGTGTGTGTGTGTGTGTGGGCGTGCGCGTGCGCATGATTATGCATGCATGTATGTGTGCATGCGTGTGTGTGCATAATTGTTTTGTACCCACGGAATAGATTGCTGTCCTTAACATAAATGTTGTAATAATGTTGCCTAGGTACATTAAATATACAACATAAAACATATACATTTACCAACGCATACTGCTCCAAAGGTTTGAAAGTAGAAGCAGTGAACATGATTGAGATGGGCACATGATGAAAATGCAGACCCACGGATGAGGTAACCCTGCTCCTGCTGTCTCCTCTCCAGGGGGATTCTCTCAGCAGTATCGCTGTGTGTGTGACTGGCTCAGCCTACCCTACAGAGAGGAGGTCCAATGGGTACGCACACACACGCACATTTATACGTACATACTCACACACTCACTCACTCACTCACACTCACTCACACACTCGTGCACACTCATTCACACACACTCACTCACTCCCGTGCACATTCACACACACACACACACACACACACACACACACACACACACGCTCACTTACTCACACACTCCAGTGCCACTTCACACGCTGACTGTAAGCCCCACCATCATGTTTTGAGCACCTCCAGCCCAGCCTGCTGTGAGCAGGAACAGGAAGCGTCTCGCTCAAGAGGCCATCTTGTGCTTGATGCGCTCAGTCGCAGCCTCTTCTGCCCTCTATTGATTCATGCAGCTGAAGCTGCAGCTGCCCTCACAATGGCAACAGCAGCAGCAGCATTGCCCAGACCCCAGGGAGCGGCTTTGCAAACATGAAACCTAATTGATATGCACAGAATCGGAAAACGTTGCAAATAGTCGGAATATATAGGCTTTGTGTACTACTCTATCTAGGAATATATATGCTTTGTGTACTGCAGTATCATCTAGTTTTTATAGAATATAAGTATCTATAGTATTTAGTATCTATAGTATATAATCTTTCACAGTGGAAATCTTTCTAACAAGTATGTTATTTAATATTTTATATTAATTGTATCCCTGATTGGTTGTGTTATTGTCACATAAAAACAGGATGTAGACACAATCTATTTGACCCAAGACACCCGAGAGCTCAATCTTCAGGATTTCAGTCACCTGGAGAACAGGTAAAGTTCCCGTCTGTAGTTTCTACCTCCTCTCGCATGTGCCTGTAAGTTACCATATCTTCAAAAAGAAAAATGGATTAGAGTCAAGAACGTGGCTGCAGGCAATCTTTTCCAGGTGCTTTCTGTCTTCATTTTTTCATTTTGTGTAATGTCTCCTTTCACCAGGGATTTGGTGGCTATTATTGCAGTGCTGGAGTACAACCAGTGGTTCACAAAGCTCGCCACCAAGGATTATAAACTGGTGAGTTAATCTGGGTCTCGTGACTGACAGGCCTGGCAGGTTCACCTTTAGATGCACCGATAACTCACTCAGAGCGCTAGTCCCACAGAATGCCAGCGGTCAATCGTCTCGATTACAGCGCCTCAATTAAAGCTGTAGTCCTGGGCTGGACATGGGCTGTAGGAGCGGGCAGGTGCTGGAGGATATGTTATCGTAGTGTCACCGGTATTCTGTCCTTCGGTTGATGAGGATTAGCTGGCCGCAGAAGGAGAGGGAGGCCAGAGGCTTAGGTGCTCAGATGAGGAAGCGCAGGTTCCTCTTACCAGCTCCCATTCATCACTCTCCGCAGGATTACGTCGCCATAGAGACCATGAGTGTCATCTCCTCACACACATAGTGTAAATGGGCAGTGTTTAATCACTCAGAAGCCTGAAATTACTGCCAGTTTACACAATTTGATGAAATGGTGTATGAAGCACAACTAAGCGATGTCTGTCATATTGTGGGCAAAATCCCTTACCAACAAAGTCATGATGATCCCATTTATAGGTGGAATGATGTGTAAAATCCAGACTGGACACTACACAGATTAATGGGGAATTCCAAGCTCAAAGCAGTAGTTTGGTACTAGTTGTATAATTAGATTGTGTGTGTGTGTGTGTGTGTGTGTGTGGCCATTTTTGGCTACATAAGCAACATTTTGTTCTGAGCCGGAGTTACTGAGTCCCACAGATGCACCAGCTGGAGAAAAACACTCAAAGAATGTGAGCCGGATATGAGGATGCTGGCGCTCCTGCCAACCTGTCCTGATTAATGCAAGCGGCATCTCTCTCAAATCCCCGCCAAAAACACAGTGCACCTCATTATGGGGGTTTGAATTCCCATCTTGGGATAAGAGAGTGATGCAGGATAGGAAGAAAAGCAAAGAAGGGATTTAGGTGAGGGAGGGGGGGGGGTGGGTTGGCTGACAGAGAGGGAGAGTGAGAGTGGCATTAAATCGGGACCCAAATTGCTTTATCGGCAAGTCTAGTGGGTGATTTCATTGGCACCAATTCAAATGTATTAATGTGTGCAATGGATTAATGTGTGGCAATGAGCCAGTGATACTCATCTCTTGGAAGCCGTGACGCCCCTGCCGTGTTTCTCTTTGTCTTTGTGTGTGTCCGTGTGGGTGGGTTTGTGCTGGAATACCTTGTGCAAGACAGGGCGGTTTTGTTAGTGTGTGTGTGTGTGTGTGTGTGTGTGTGTGTGTGTGTGTGTGTGTGTGTGTGTGTGAGTGAGAGTGAGAGAGAGAGAGGGGGAGGGAGGGAGAGAGAGAGAGATAGAGAGGGAAAGAGAAGAGTGAGAGAGTGGTTATTGTCCATTTGTTTACTGCATGACTTTGTCACTGTTTCCAGTTTTGTGCCAGAGCTGCTTATTAGGGCGAAACCTAGCAATATCCACATATGATGACACAAAAAACAAAACATAGACGCAAACTAATACAGACCACAAATCCAAAAATAACACACAGAATTGGAAGCAGGATGTAATGAAGTGATTACCATCTTCAGCATCAATAACGGCAACAAATAAAAAGGAACAAGACTATGAGGTACTCTAGAGATTCAAATGGGAAATATCCATGGAGCCTCGCTCACTAATGCATTCTGAATGCCCCATTATTCTGTTGAGATGTCTCTTTGCCTCTGGTCAATGTAGTGTGTTTGTGTGTGTGTCTGCATGTATTCATCTGTGTGTGTGTGTGTGTGTGTGTGTGACTGCCCTCTCACTGTTGTGTGTCGAGCTGAGCGGAGTGGAGCTGTGGTGTGTATCGGTGCCGACCATCCTCCTTCACCGGCCCCCTCTCCACATTCCTCTGCGGACGCCCACACCACCGGTCTCGTGACCCAGCACCCTCCCCCCCTCCCTCCTCGGGCCCGTTCTCTGCCCTGACTCCCTCCTGCTGCCCGCTGAGAGGACACTGCAGCAGGCCCCCACACAATACCGCATTGTCATGCACTGGCTGGCCACAAACAATTAGCCAGGCTAATGAAAGAGACATAATGGGATGTGTATGGAGCATACAACAACATTTAAACAAGGGGCTAGTGGGGGGATGGATGTGTGTGTGTGTGTGTGTAAGATGGCCTGGTTAGATAGACGAGGATGTCTTCGGCAGAGCTGGGAGAGAGACGGAGACGGGCTCAGCCGAAGAATTGGGTCAGAGGAGCTCGTTAGACTTAAATTTTTAATCTAACCCCAATTTATTTCTGTCTCTGGGCTCCAGCAGAACCCCTCGCCCCCGCCTCCTTCCTCCAGCTCCGGCATTCGGAGTGTTTTGACTACCCTCGGCCTTCCGGCCTCCACACTCTGCAACGGAACCAGTCCCAGAGTAAACAACAGTCTCAGTCGCTACACACACACACACACACACACACACACACACCACTTCCTTTAACTCACGTCACTGATGGCAGACACCACTGGGGTCTTGATGTCACTATTTTTCACTCTCCCTTGGGCTACCTGGGACAACGTTTTGATTTGCGATGTTGGAAGTCACATAAGGGGGATCATCATTGGGCATCCGTAGTGGGGGTAGCAAGCTGCTAGCGGCTAGCAGCTATGCCATGGTGATCAGGCGCCGCTGTGGTTAGTGTGCCTGAGAACACATCCCGTGCTGGCCAAACCACTGTCTCTACAAAGTCGTTAAGTTTAGATCAAGTTCACACACTGTGTATGTTCTGTTCACAGTAACCTGTGTTACTATTGCTATCCTTACATTGGCTATTCTCAAGCCGCATTAACTCCTTATGTCTTCCCATCCTTTTGATCTCATCCTCTTGCAAAAGCATGTAGTTAACAAATGCACCCTGTTTGTTTTGCGTGAGGTGTGGTGTGTGTGTGTGTGTGTGTGTGTGTGTGTGTGTGTGTGTGTGTGTGTGTGTGTGTGTGTGGTCCTGGAATTGTTCCTCTCATTCTGAGTGTGCTCTGTGTGTCCCATCCAGTCTGCAGACGTGTGCGAGCAGATTCTGAGGGTGGTGGCCCGGTCCAGTCGCCTGGAGGAGCTAGTGCTGGACAACGCCGGACTCAAGACGTGAGTTGGGTCACACCTACATCACTCACATCCCTCAGTTATCTTTAAGATGGAAGCATAACAGTTTTCTAACAGATATACATGTATCGTTGTCTCTGCTCTATGCATGTCTATCAAATTTAAATGCAGTAGTCCTTCATTTGGCCATGACAAATGCACTTTTATTGTCAAAGCAGCTGTTTTATAATTTAATCACAACATGTACAGATACAACACATCAACACACATAAATAACGGCGTCTCTCAATTTCTCTCTCTCTCTCACATCTTTGTTTTTTTTTCTCTCTTTTGTCTTTCTCCTCTTGCTGCCTTTCTGGCCTGAAGGGACTTTGCACAGAAGCTGGCTAATGCGCTGGCCCATAACTCCAACTCAGGGCTCCATACTCTAAACCTTGCCAACAACCCACTGGAGGACAGAGGTGGGTGAATTTAATTAAGCAATGCAGTGCATGCCATTTTCATTTTTGGTCTGTTTAAATGCATACAGTAGAATAGCATGTATCCTCAAATGTCTGATTTAGGTCTTTAGTGTGAATATTCAGTTGTGTAGTACTGGTATTCATAACATTCATTTATACTTAATGATATTCTTGAATTTAATTTCTAAATGATCTCATAAATGAACTGAATATTATATTATATGGTGTTGCATCTAAGTTCCCACCCATCCAAGGAATTGAAATATTAAGAAATATTCAATCAGGCTGATTGGGAATTGTGCAACTGCAATTCTCTACAGATGCTGGATTGTCCCCAAAAACTCCCCAAACTGTTGTGAAGTTTAAATGTTTCATGTGACCGTAACAGAGTATGTGCCCAGCCCTTGACTGCAGACCGTAGCTCTCTCCTCATATAACATGCATCAGACTGTCCAGGCCTCAGTCACCCCTGACAACAAAGGAATCCACTCTCCACTGGGCTGCCAGTGCCTTTGAGTCTGGACTCTGTATGAAAACCACGTCTGCAAAAAGGAGGATGAGGGAGAGAGAGAGAGAGAGAGAGAGAGAGAGAGAGAGGAAAGGGAAGGGAGGAAAAGAGGGAATATCTTTTGAGCTGAAGGCAGACGGGAGGCAGACATGCAGCAATGGCAGGTAGTGGGGCAGACACAACTGCCTGCTAAGGAGAGGGAGGAGAGAGCGAGGAGAGAATACGCTGTGGAGTCATAGTTATGTCTCATCATGTTGACAAACTGGAATCCAACAATCCACTGTTTGCTAAGCAGTAGCAATTTAAACCCACCCATATGCATCATATTAGGGAAGGTTGTCATTAATGCATCATTTTGAATAGATAAGATTTTTGTTTACTTTATATCCATATTCTTTTTCTGTCCACTGCCAGGAATCGCCTCGTTGGGTGCCCAGTTTGCCAAACTCCGCAAGGGCCTCACACATCTCAATTTCTCCAAAACCTCACTGTCACCCAAAGGTACGGTCAGATGGCCATTATCAGGCCTCCACTTCAAAACCAGGGAAATGCCTTTGGAGTGTAAATCCTTCTTAGCCACTCCGTAGCTGAATCTCCTTAGCGGTAGGTCTTTGGAAGCTACTTAACATTTGGGGGTTGGCCTGACTCTCTCTCTTCAGGAGAACTACAGAGCTGAGCGCTGAGGCTGTTCTGCTGCACAGCTTGATTCTTTGGTCTGTGTTAAAGGCTCAGTTAAATGAGCTGGGAGTTCTCTCTCTGTCTTTCTCACTCTCTTTCTTTCTCTCTCTCTCTCTGTCTGTCTGTTCCTCCCCGAGCTCACACCTCTCCTCAGCTGTGTGTGTGTGTGCTAGTCTCTGTGTCTCTCCCTGGTTGCTGAGGGAGGTTAATGAGGTGCTAATGAATGGGCTCTCCTGACATGACTGTGAGTTTCATCCTAATGAGCGAGCCATTGCACATCTCCACTCTGTTCCTGGAGTCGACTGCAGATGACTGACAGGTGGACTGGACTCTGTGTCATTTATGGCGGAAAAGTGAACTTGACCTTTAAAACCCCTAAAATAATCCAGAACCTTGAAGATTCCGTGCAATAGTGTGTGGGTGTGTATAGTTAGCATGTACATTATACCTAAAATCACCAGTGGGAAGACATATCGATGTTGTCTTCATAATCCATAATGGGTGATATCATAGTATGTAAATAAATAGTATGCAAATTAGAGGTCTCCCTGCACTGCTGTTTAATTTCTAGAATAAATTGGGACTTTGTTCTAATTTGCTGTTATTTGAGAACAGTGTCTGTGTGGCAATTACCTGGAGCTATCTGCTGGATGTGTGATATTATCCGATGAGTGAAATGAAGTCTGAGAGGCAGCCTGTAGGACATGCAGATGTGTGAAATGAGGGTGATCAGAAGAGAGAGTGGGGGAGGCGAGTGGCTCTACCCGGCGATTAGAGTTTAATATGAAGACATCGGTGGCTTTTTATGCAGATGGACCCAGGTAGACTTTTATTTAAATGCACACAATATGCCTAGCAGAAATGAATGCCTTACTTCTAAAGTGAGTATTACTCACATTTGATTTCATTTACATTCGGTGTGCAAAATATACCTTTACTTTAATAAACTCCGGCTAAGCATGGAGCGGTCAGGGACGCCACATCGGTCCTTTTGCCTCTCAGGGACGTTTTGTCCTCTGCTGCTCTTTGAGGCCGTGTCTGTAAGAAGCACTGAACAAATGCACTTGAATGAATCGAATTAGTCCAGAATTCAGTGTGCTTCACAGTAGTCCTTTCAGGCTGCTGCTGGCCATCAGCAGCTCAGTTTATACGATGAAGATGCCCAGCTTCAATAGACAAGTGGAGTGAGGAGTGAGTGAATGAGTGAGTGGGGGAGTGGAGAAGTCTTTTTTTTTTTGGTCTTCACATGTGGCTGAGAACAAGTCATCACTTTTCACAAGTATCTCGGCTAGACGTTATTGTGATGAATGCGGGCTATTCTCAATAAATCAATTAAAGTCCTGGGAGCCCTTTTTAAGGAAATGTCAAAGGCAGCAGGAAGCCTCCTCAGCAACTCTATTAACCACAGCTACAGGCTTTCCTGGGACTGAAATATTCATGGTATTCTCCTGCTACTCTCCCTACTGAGACTCTTTCTTTGTATCTCACATTCATTTGTTCTTTCTTTACCTCTTTCTCTTTGTGTGTGCATGTACTTACATGGTTACACCTCCAATTGTATATGTATAATTTTGCATATACTGTAGTATATGGTGCCTGTGTAATGTTGGATTGATTTATTTAAAACTGAGGCTGTAATTCAGTGCATGTTATACACTGTGCATTTTTCCCCAAGCAAAGTGACTCACTCAACAATAGTTGCTGCTGGTGTGCCGTTTGCCTGATTTGTTTAGCCTCAGAGCGGCCATGTTGGTGTCTAATCCTTTGGCTCTTTGTCTGTGTGGCCGTCCCTCTCCCCTAGGGGTGAATAGCCTTGCCCAGTCACTCAGTGCCAACCAGTCCATCCCCAGCACCCTCACCCACCTCGACCTCTCAGGGAACATTCTGCGGGGGGACGACCTCACGGTAGGTACCCCCTCTCCCAAAAGCTCTGTCTGTCTGTCCGTGCGTGTGTGTGTAGTAAACAGGCACAAATATGTATTTACATTGTGGTAAGACATCTCTCTCCTAATAGAAGTTATATATATATATATCAGGCTTGTGCAAAATTCCAGAATTGAATTGAAACTGGCTCTTAAATTCCAATTCAATTCTTGAATTTCACTTGCATTTCAATTGAGGTAGCAAACAGGAAGCAGAATTGCAATTTGAATTGTGCACAACCCTGATATATATAGATGTAATATAGTCAAAACCTGACACTACATAAATAATAAATAATATATACATAAAGTGCATGTAGAAACACATATACACATACATCTGAATTGACATAGCATATAATGTTCTCCTACTGAGAGGGCATCCGTAGTGAGGAATGAGAATCATGGCTCACACGTGCAGGCAGTAACACTCATCCCATACTAATGCCCATGTCAATAGCAGCACATTGATTCCCCTGCGTGCACAGAGCCACATGGTGGCCAGTCTGTGTGTCCAGAGAGGCGCTGGTCTGTGTGTGGGCCGACTGGCCAGACAGCTACATATATAAATCAGCAGGGCTTTTTCCTTCGCTCCTGAAGTCACCGCTGACCTCAGTGTGGGGGGGCTGGACGTTTGCAGCCGCAGAGCCACCGACCAGCAGTCCGTCAGTACCACCAGGAGGGTTGTTCGAAGGGCAGAGAGTGTGGTTGCTGTCGTGCCTGATTGATGGCCAGTGGGGTGGGGGCTTTCTTTTCCCCTCCTCTCATGCTGGACACGGAGAGAGAGTGGAGGAAACATCTGTCTTTGTTCAGATAAAACATGGCCGTTACTCACAGATGACCTCCGCGCTCCTGTGGTTGTAGATCTTGACCTCATGTGGATGGGCTGACCATGACCAGCGGTTCCTGGGTTTTAATCTGCAGTCAATCATGTCTTAGAAAATATCACTTGTGCCTCTGATGTTTGTCTGTCTCTCACTCTCTCACTCTCTCACTCTCTCTTTTTTCTGTGAAGAATTTTTACAACTTCCTTGGCCAACCAAACAGCTTGGCCACACTGGACCTTTCCAATACTGACTGTTCACTTGACCTGGTGAGTCATGTTGTTTCATAATCATGGAGATTTGGGTGTTAAAAATTAGATAGATAGATAGATAGATAGATAGATAGATAGATAGATAGATAGATAGATAGATAGATAGATAGATAGATAGATAGATAGATAGATAGATAGATAGATAGATACTTTTTTTATGCAGTGATGTGTCTGTGTAAATTGTGCCTGGGAAAACCCAACACATGGTGAAATTTCACCAACTTAAGATTCTGATATTATTTTAGCAACATCCAGTATCCCGGTAGGATGGTATCCTGGATGTTGCTAGGGGACGGTATCCAGGATGTTGCTAGGATTGTATTAGAATCTTAAGTTGGTGAAATTTCACCAGAGAGGGTTGAAACAGAGCAGTAATCAAGGATTTTTGATTTCACCATGTGATAGGTTTCCCCAGATCCCATTACAATTATGCTTTTGAAATACTGGATTACATGTCTTACTGCCTACAGAAAACGTTTGACAAATTACTTGATGGTTCTACTTGCTGACTGGCCTCTCTGACCTCTATTCACAAGCTTTTCATTACAGTCTGTCGGTGTATGACGGATGCTCGCAATGCTCTATGAGTGTCTTTACTGATGGGTGAATAATAATGAACTCATGAAATCGTTGATATGAATGATCATCACCGAGGATGTCTGTCTGTCCTTCAGGTCTGTTCTGCTCTGCTCAGAGGGTCAGTACAGCACCTCTCGGTGCTCAACATGTCCAAGGGAATCTTCCCCCATAGGTAAGCAACGGAATAGTTTGTATATTAAAAGGAACACGCATACACAACCATATATGATTAAGGACTAGATAATAAACAGCTTATTCATAAATAAATGGTCACCCTTATATATACACACACACATGGAGAAACACAGATGTGCTCATACACAGACACACATGGGGACTTTATTACAGATGTCCTAGTTAATCTCAGTCCTTAAATTTGCCAAATTTGCTCATCTTATTTGCTCTGTCATTCAGATTTGTCTGTGGTGTGTATCCCTTGCCTAATTAAATCGTGTAGTCTCAAACGTCTCCATGTAGGCTTTTCTTTGCTGATCTCGTTTTAGCATTCTGCTGCTACATCTGTTCAATGCTATCTGAATGACACCACCATGGTTATGGTGATGGTACCATCAATATAGAAAGGGTGGGTGTGTTTTTGTCAGAATTGATTGTCACAAATGTTGGATGTATGTACTGGAAGTCAGTCTGGATCCATGTTGAGCTCAGCTCAGTCCTTGTGCTGATGCAGGAAGAGGTCAGCAGGACTGGTGATGCGTGTAGATTCATTCACCCCAGTCCAGTTCCTTTGCCCTCTCTGGTCATCTGCACTCATGTACTGCTGACTCTGCTGTACGACAGAAATGTGCAAACACCATGATGATATCCAGGCTAGCCTTAGATTACATTGAGCCAAATAAGACCTTCCAAGTGCCAGACTCCCTGAGTAATGAGAAAAGTGGTGTGAGTAGAGGTACCTCCAGTAGAGCTCTAGTGGTACCACTCTAAGCCATAAGCCATATCAATTTAAACCACACCAGACTGGTTGAAAGAGCTGGATGGGATGTTTACATATAATGAATATAATGTATATATTATGGCAGACAGATGGCAGGGAATGAGGGAAAGGAGATAAGTCCTCCTGCCTAATATGGCCTAATTGTGGGCTGACCTTTGACACGGTTGCCAAAGTGCTCAATATATTGAATTGGTGTCGGATTCAGCGTGTAAGCGCAGACCGCTATTCTCTTAGTGAAAGTAAACACATGAGTGAGGCTGCTGACCTCATGTGATGATGATTGAAATGACACGGATGGCCGGTCTGTCTGCAAGGCCCTCTAACAGAGCAGGCATGTGATGCTCCTCCTCACACCAGCAGGGTTGGCTGGGTTGGGGTGTGTGTGAAACGTGTAAATGTGTTTACACATGATGTCTATCGTGGTGTGATGGGAGGTGTGGGGGAGGGGAAGACCGGGTTGGTCGGCCATGCATCTTCAAAGAAACCTTGATCAAACAAGACATGTTTTGCAAACCAAACATTGTGAACTCTAAAAATACATATCTTTTTTGGAATCAGGCCACACATAAGTACAGAATGTACACATGTACAGAAGCTGCTTTGAAAATCAGACGAGGCTGCTATATCGACAAATAAATGGAAATGTTTACTCTTCTGACGATGAAAGTTGACTGTTGACTGTTCACAGGAAGGGGAAGGACATTCCTCCTGCATTTAAGCACTTCTTCAGCAGTGCCATGGTCCTGAGCAGTGTCAACGTGTCTGGAACTAAACTACCACCAGAGGCCTTAAAGTGAGTGCAGGGTCCCCTCTCTTCGTCTCTGTTACCTCTGGAAACGTATGCGAGTTCTGAGGAGCCAATTTGGAGTCTTTTGATTACATTGTATTGTGTTCTTATTGTATTACGGTACAATTTCAGTGTGTGTCCTTGAAAAAAACAAAAAGTTTAAAGTTTATAACAAATCTTCAAGTTGTGTATTTCACTGTTAGCTCCATTGTTAAACATCCACTGTAGCTCTGCTATTTGAGCTGTTCAACATTTGGCCGACTAGTTAATCTGTGCCCAGATTTACATTCCTACTTAACGCTTGTTTCTTTTCCAGAGCTCTTCTCCTGGGTCTAGCCAGTAACTCAAATGTCAAAGAGGTTTCATTAGATCTTAGCTGCTGTGAGGTAAGACACTGCCCATTGACACTGCCTATTGATTGTAATCTTTCAAAACCTACCTATGATATTATCAGATTCATATTTGGGATTGCAAAATCAACACATGAATTTCATTTTTGTGTTCAGACTATTGAAGACTAATGGTAATTCTGAATCTATTGAGAGGATGGTGAAAACTGAAAATACCACAGTGAATGGAAATGAATGAATCTGTGACATTACTCTTTGAGCAGAGATGCATCAATAGGCATCAGACAAAAATGTTACAGCTGTAAACCTGTGGATTAAAAGCCTATCAGCATACGTCTTTATTCTGCACTGAAGTAAGATGTATTCAGCTGAGATGCAGTATGTTTATCAGAGGGAAAGCCTAAATGCCTTATGCCAGCGTATTTCCACCCTGTTAATCTGCACGGCCTGCCAATCACACAAACCCTAAGAGATGGTAATTGTTAATTTTAGCCCAGTGGCCCATCTATCAGCATATAGCCTACCCTCTATCATGTAATACTCAGTTAATTTGTCTGTCAGGAAATTCCTTTTGAACTGTCAATTAAACTATCAACCATGTGTTCTATCCGTTAGCCTATGTTCATATTGTAATTACTGTTAGTCTATCAGTGTTAGCTGGACCCATCTGCTGGCGGTGACTCAAATGTGTATAATGAACAAATTTCCAATTTTCTGGTCCGTGTAGATTGAAGGAGGCTTCAAATTCATTATTTCGTAATCCTTATCTCCTATCGCATGTAGAAAGTGGATTGGAAGTATTCTGGAATCAAATCATTTGAGAACCATCCGCATAATGATGTGAAACTTGAAAGCAGTCTGGGTCACGATTCCTCCCAACCACAGTCAGCTATTAGAAATGCAGCACAATTAAATAGCCATGAGTGTACATGTGCAAACAGGCCGAGGGTCATTTTGTTGCGGTTGATGCTGGCCCGTGAGCAATCCTCACCACCCACTGTCCGGCTCTGACTCCCTCACAAAGATATTTGACATTCCTCTGAGACATTTATGCATAATGTCGCCAATGGCTAAGCCAGAGGAGAAAAATTCAATTTATATTCTTTCTCTCTTTCTTTCTCGCTCTCACTCTCTCTCACTCTTTTTGTTTCTCTTTGTCTCACACTCTTTTTTTTCTTTTCTAACACACACACACACACATTCTCACCCGGCTCCACTCTCTCTTCCACAAACATTCACTGACACACACACACACACACACACACACACATTCTCACCCGGCTCCACTCTCTCTTCCACAAACATTCACTGACACACACACACACACACACACACACATTCAATTCAGCCTTCCATCGGCACAGTAATGCTTTCTTTCTAATTTGCTGAAAACTTAATTAGACGCAAATAAGCTTAAAACACCATTAGAAAACGACAGTAAAATTAAATCATTGCAATCAGTGGCCATATTTGGCCAAAGCAAAGCAGTTGGATGAAGCATGTTTGATTGTCTAACAATCTCCGACTGCGCTGCACTGTCTGTGCCTGTGTCTGTCAGTGTGGGTGGGCATATGTCACATGCACATACACATGCATGGCAGTATTTGTTCTTATTTGTATGTGTTTTGATTTGTTTATGTTTTGTGTCTGTGTGTTTTGTTTGTTTGTTTGTTTGTTTGTTTGTTTGTTTGTTTGTGTGTGTGTGTGTTTGTGTATAACTGCTTGCCGTGCTGATCTGTCTCCCCCTCCCCTCTTTCCTCTTAACGCGTTCCTAAGCTTGGCCACTGTGTAAGTAACTCAGCTCTCAAACACCGCAGACCGCTCTGCTCTCCCTCTCTGCCCTTGGCTGTTTCTCTTCTTCACATAATTGAATACCTCATTCAACTGCTCCTTCATTTCTTCCAAATTTGACCCTGGTCATTTCTTCTTTTGGACATCAATAACTGATGAAATAATTCTACTTGTTCAATTATTCAATTACAAAGATTTAGTCTTTTGGACAGAAATTCCTGAATGAATACATTCTGCTTGTATAATTATTAAATTACATTTCTACATATTCCTAGGCTAATTCGGGGTATAACCTGTTTAAAGGTTTGCACCAATTCACTCCTGGCCAAGAGGAGGATAGACGCTATAGTTCAGATCACATGCACTTTGCCGGTTATACTTCACGGAATCTCACAGAATGCACTGCACCCCTGTCCTGTGTCCACAGGCAATATTTATTTGTTTGAGTGAATTTGTTGGTGTGACTATTTCTGTGTGCACAAGACTTGTGATGTTCTTCGGTTCTGCCCTGGTGCCTGGGCGCTGCAGTGATGTGTTGTCATATGTGGTCATGTGGTTCCCCCTTGCACAGCTGAGGTCAGGAGGCTCTCAGATCCTGGAGGGCTGCATCGCTGAGATCCCCAACATCTCCAGCCTGGATATCTCCGATAATGGTGAGCGGGCCAATCAGAAGCCAGCCCTGTGTGATTGACTGACATATCGCTCAACCAATAACGTGATTGATAAATGATTAATCTTCTCTCTTGTAAACCAATAGGACTTGACTCTGATATGGCCACCTTGTTAGTGTGGTTGGCCAAGAACCGGTCAATTCGTCATCTCTCTTTAGGAAAGAATTTCAACAACATCAAGTCAAAGTGAGTACTAAGAATGTAGGAAAGTCTATGACCTTATAAATGCACCTTAGTGGCATTGTTTATTATTGTGATTTTTATCTTTTTTATCAAGCAGTTAGCTGTCAATAATGCTTTTATTAAGGGGGCTAATTCTTTTTTAATTCTAGTTTTTTTGCCCAAAGCTTGTTTACTGTAAGATAAAGTACTAATACCATACCAAAGACCCTGCTGGCCTTGATGGAGTCTGTGCTATCTCACCTATGTGTAGAAACCTGGCTGCTGTCCTGGACAACCTAGTGCACATGATCCAGGAGGAGGAATCGGTGAGATGCGTCTTTCACATGCCATTTGCTCAGCCTTAGGCCATTTTCATGTGACCAATACATGACATGTTTATCCTTTCTGCCTAAAGGCAGTGGTACAGTGACGGCAACCTTGTGGCTGTCGTGGTGTGAAGGGAAGTCAAAGGGATATATTATGCTGTAAATGTGTTTACAGTACTGTATTAAAACACAGGAGACAGGTTCTTGTAATGGGGAGGGGGCATAGCTGAAATGCTGTGATAAGGATTTTATATGATTAAGGCCATAACGCCTGGGTGTTGCACCTAAACATTAATTTGAATTGGGTCTGTGTATCTGAAGAGTATTCTGAAGCCTACATTTGAGTGAAATTACCACCAGGACACACATGGCTACCTCCTGCGCCCTCATGTATTTTGATTTAAATTCATGCACATTACTATCTCTGTGGAACGAACAATACATGGTTTCAGTATGGGAGCAGACATACAGGATTTTGTGCTTTCCTCTGGCCAGGCACATAGATTATTGCACATCCTGCTTTAGATTTAACAGCTAGAGATATATCTAAATCTTTTTTTCATACAATTTGTTTTTATATATGCTAATGCTAGTATAGCAGTTAATGTTTATCTGTTTGTTTTTATGGTGTTCATGCCTCATGTCTGTTGTGTTAAATTGTGTGTTTGATGTGAACTGCTGCAAAACAACAATTTACCCTCCGGGATGAATGAAGTATCTATTTATCTTTATCTTTTTGTCTGTCTACCTGTTTGTCAGTTGATCGTCGGTCTCTCTCTCTCTCTCTCTCTCTCTCTCTCTCTATCTACTTATGATTGAGTAATTCTCTCCATCCATCCCCAATATAAATCTAATCAGGCTGTTAGATTTGGTTTAAGCCCAGAAATATTCAATGTCAGTACAGCAGTGTAAGGTTAAAGTAGGTCAATGAAGAATGTTCCATCTCTGTTCCACTAGCAGATCTTGCTCTGCATACACAGGGTATTTGGGCATTGCGACACCAGTAGTAGTTGTAGTTGTGACCGTTATTGTAGCAGTGCTACTTAAATCATAATCTCTTTTACTTTGAGCCAAAAAGGCAAACCTCATTCATAAGCTGAATTCCTGCTGGCAAATACCTTCTGAAAGGCAGATTGGGTAGCTCTGTCTTTATTCCTGAGACTTTAAACGCACTGGTGCTGTAACAGCCTTGCCCTACGCTCACCTCACACATACAGATGCTCATCTGCTCAGCTCGCAGGTATTTCTGCTTCACAAAGGCTCAGTTGGCTGCTATTCGGGTGTCCTGGAAATCCTGAAATGTTAGAATCTTGACAAAAATAATCCTGTCAGTCTTTAGGCCCCAGGAGGAAGAGATAGAAAGAAAGAAAGAAAGAGAGAGAGAGAGAGAGGAGGAGGGAGAGAGCGAGCATGTGGAGAGGAGGGGAAGGGGAGGAAGTGGAGTCTTAGTGTGGGAGACGGTGAAGAGAATAAATGTTAGCTTCACTATGTTGAATACCTCAGCTTATCTCTAGAAAAATGTGGAATTTCATTTCTGTGGAATCTAAAACTTATATATTGTCATACCAACTACATCATGCCCTTGTGTATCTGTGTTTCCATGGAAGTGCAAGTTAGGGGCTCCAGAGTCCTTATCCTTTATCTACATTTAAACACAATTGTTCTTTTTACTGAACATTGAAATGGGAGCACTAAAGTTTCTTTCCTGAGGAATAACCTTTAATTGCTTCCGTTGAATTAACGTGAATCGTGTTTTTACAGCCGCTAACGTCCCTGTCCCTTGCGGACTCCAAGCTGAAGACAGACTTGACCATTGTGCTGAATGCACTGGGCAGCAACACCTCACTGACACGGGTGGACATCAGTGGTAATGGCATGGGGGACATGGGTGCCAAGATGCTGGCTAAAGCGCTACAGATAAACAGCAAGCTTAGGTGAGATTTCCCCTATTTGAATATTTTGATAACCAAGAGTATACTGTGGTGAGAAGATCTGCTCAAGTTATTTCAAGTGAACTAAATGTTGGAAGTCTACTAGATTGTGTGATACACAGGGGCCGTCATAACATGGATAAATAGAGCTTTTGAGTGGATGCATTAATAATGAAGGGTATCATTTGTTAAACATCACAAAGGTTCATAATGTGTCGGCTTGCTTTTAAGTAATATGGTGATGGCTGCATGTATTGTTAATGAACATTTTGCTCTTCAAGGACTATCATCTGGGACAGGAACAATATCAGCCCACAGGGCCTGCAGGATGTGGCAGCTGCACTGGAAAAGTAAGTGTGTGTGTGTGTGTGTGTGTGTGTGTGTGTGTGTGTGTGTGAATATAGGATCTGATGCCTAATCATCAATGCTTTCATTCTGATCACATAATCAGGTGGAAGACTAGCAGAATGCCTGAGAGGCTAAAGATGGCTTAATGTTTAATCAAGAGGTCGAGCTCTTCATTAGATTCATTAGTAGATGATGTATCAGTTGCAGTTGTTCAGTGGGGGAAAATGTAATACGATTTTCAAGTGCAATTCACAATTGTTCTTTTTGTTTTCTTTTTTTGTTTTGTTTTGGAAGTTTTATCTGAATAAGTAGGCTCAGTTCTCAAGGACATGCTCAGTGTATCCAATTTTTAGAACACATGGATTTGAAGGATGTCCTGTTCTTAGATTTTTGTTGTGTCCAGAATAAAATGCATATGGTTTACAGTTTACAGATGTTTTATACCTTAGGGCCTACTAGTAAGTCATATCAGGGACTCGGTGCTAAGGATCCATCAAGACTGATGTCTTGTCCACTCTATTGTGCTTTCCATGTTTTACCTCAACTTTGCTTATTGGGGGCAGAAAATGCCTGGGATATAGAAATTAGAGGAGTCTCATTAAAATGAGACATTTAATAGGAAATCATCCTGTGCATATAGTTTTAGATATGCATTTGAAATGCTAGTGGATTATTTGTTGTCTGGTGTTTATGGCTTACATGACTTACTAGCAAACATCACAATATATTTGACCTTATTTGATTTATTTTACTGCTTGTTTACATTCTGACATATTCTAGTTTCTCTGCATGTTTACATTTTGACATATTCTAGTTTGTGTGTGTGTGTGTGTGTGTGTGTGTGTGTGTGTGTGTGTGTGTGTGTGTGTGTGTGTAAAAGAGATTGAGAGTGATGGCTAGCAGGGAGAGGGTTGAAAGCGAACCTCTGAAGATTTGGCTCTTTGTGATTCCGATTGAAGCAACTGAGGCCAAAAATATATATAAAATAGTGAGTCAAACAAATAAATAAATAAAAACATCAAATGGAGAAAGAGCAAAGGAGGTGAAGGAAAGCAGGACCTCTCCTATGGGACACCAGGGTTCTCTTTCTGTTGGGTTTTCACTCACAGAGTATGACAACTACAAGAGATTTATGAGATGGCCAGAGAAGTTAGGGTGTGTGTGTGTGTGTGTGAGCACGTTCGTTTGTGTGTGTTGAGTTTTCATGTGCACTAGACACATGTTTGAAGACGATATTCAGAAGAAGTGGAAGTAAAAAACTGCCTGTTTGTGTGCCAGTCTCTGGGTCTCTCTGTGCCCAGCCAGTGGAGTGGTTGGTGGGGTGGTATGGATGTGGAGTGCCAGGCTGCCGTGGTGGTACAGTCAGGAGACTGGGGCGAGGCGAGGGAACCCTGGGGACAGGAGACAGGGGGAGGGGAGGAGAAGAGAGGGGATGGGTAGGGTGCGGTGGGGTGGGGGATGGGCCTTCAGGGATTGCCATCGGCCAGGCTGCTGCTGAGGACTCTTCCTCCATCTGTACTGAAACTGGAGAGATTGTTCCGTCAGTCAGCAGAGAGTACAGGAAGCCAAACCTTAGCATTTTTTCCATGTTGTCTATGTGTCCAGCTCACTGTTCTCTCACCTATATGTTGTATATGTTAATATTCATAATGGCGCTAAATCCAAGTTAAGCCAGACTTATCTTTGGGATTAACCTTTCCCACATCATGGCTTAGGCATGCTTACTTTTAGTAATTATTAGTGGGGATTCATGACTGTGTAATTGCAGATTGGTGACACTTATACTCAAGTATAATATGTGTAGGATAGCTGGTTTAATTTCCAACCGTTGGATAGGGGCTTGTCCTCAGAACACTCAAGGTCAAAGGTCAGTGTGGGTGGGATGAAAACAGTGCATCATTGTGTCCTAACTGCTGGTGCTGCTGCTGGTGGTGCTGTGATAAGGCCGTTAATGGGGCCCTGGGTGTGTCTCAGGTGAGGGGGTGCCGAGCGAGCCTCTTCATCAGCCGCTCCCTGCTTGTCCGCCCCCAGAGCTCATGAATGTGGATGAGTCCGGCTGGCGGGTGGCGGGGTGGGGAGACGCCTCATTTTCACAGGGTCACCTGCGCCTCTAATGATGTCAAGTCCAGACAGTTAGGCTGTGAAATGGGTTCGTTTCATTTCTGATCTGGCCGCTCCGCCGCCGCTGAGATGGATCTGATGAGTTTTTTTTTTTGTTAGAGGAGCTCATCTGATTTTTCACTGAGAGATGACTGTTGTCTGTCAAATAGTATTCATAATGAGTCAAAAATAGAAGAAAAGACAGAAGAAATGAAGAGGGGAGATAAAGAAAGGGTTGAATACGGTCTTGTGTTGCTCTCCTGGCCTGGTCCTGGTCTAATTAATCACAGATTATTCAGTGAATTCATTAAGCTGTGAATGTCCATCAGATGGCAAAAATCACTTATTCACTCTCCTCCATGCAGCTCATGAAGTTGTGTTAGTTAGTCGATCTCTAGGGTTTGTCTGTACTCTGTATTGTTAACGTGATGCCTGTGGGGATGTGTCATGAGAGAGAGAGAGGTCTAGCCCTGCCGACTGTGGTCTGACAGGAATGCACTGCTGCCCCCTACAGGAACTTCACCATCCGCTTCATGCCCATCCCCATTATCGACGCGTCCCAGGCGCTCAAAGCCAGCCCAGAGAAGACGGAGGATGCCCTGCTCAAGGTGTGGCACCTCAACATCTCACCCAGGCCTTTCAGCAAGAAGGACATGACCATTTATGTGTTCAAATGTATCTGTGAAAGCACTCAGTTACTACTAACCTTTCTTGTCCTGTAACTAGCTATTCTATACCAGACAGTATGCAAGCCAGTTCATATCTATCCATGTCTGACCAGGGTATCACATCCTAAAATGAAAATGTTTTGTCTTCCCCATCTTGAAACAGATTGAGCATTACCTGTACAGAAACCATGAAACCCGGAAATACCTCCAAGAACAAGCTTACAGGTTGCAGCAGGGCATAGTCACGACAACCACGCAGCAGGTTATAATTATAATAATAATAATAATAATTCATATTATTATATGTATTATTATTGTCTGGATCACAGAACAATTGTTTGTTTCATGACACATGCTAGAATGTATAAGAATTCCTCATATGAATTGGTAGCACAGGGTGTTAAGTAGTGTGTATATATACTCTTTTGATCCCGTGAGGGAAATTTGGTGTTGATAAATGACGCAGCTTTATGAGCAGATTTACTGGGCAACCATACAACTGGTTACATGTGACTGGATGATCATGATTATTTGCCTACTGATGATAAAAGCACTCGAAACTTGATGTCCAACAATACTCAGGAATATTTCTAAGCAACATTGCTCAAAAGCCAACTGCCTTGTGTATCATTAGCTTAAACAAAAGCAAGACTGTACTTCAGCAGCAAGCTGCTGCAAGCAACCATGCACAGAATCAACCTTCTCTCTTTCTCTCTCTCTCTCTCTCTTGCTCTCATTCTCTCTCTCTCCTTCAGATGATTGACCAGATTTGTGTGAAAGTCCAAGACCACCTCAACTCATTAAGGAATTCTGCTGAGACAGACACGGTCATGGAGGATATCAAGACCGCAGAGAACCTGATGAAGGATGCCAGAAACTCTAAAACAGTAAGGAGGAAATCTGACCAGTTACAAGTGTATACATGTCAGAATCCATGATGTGTCTTGGTACACCTATAAACACTGGTCTTCTTCCATTTCCTTTCCTTTGCCCTTGTGTCATATGCTGTATTATCTTTACATATAAATGTTGGTGATATTTAATGATGTATCAATCACATAACAGTCTCAGTACATAACATCTATGTGATGTAGTCAAATGTTGTGATGCTATGCTTTTGTGATTTTTTGACCCTCTGTTCCTGCTCAATGTATTCCAGTTGAAGTGGCAACAATGATTGTAGTGTTGTCTCTGGGGTTTGCATCTGCATGTACGCCATCGCTCAAATCAAAGCCTTTTCTTCCGCACCGCCAGCTCCTGCCCAACCTGTACCAGCTGGGGGCGATCTCCAGAGAGGAGCTGAACGGCTCGTCAGTGGGGCCCATCCAGGAGAAGCTGGACTCCATGGCGGGGGAGGTGGCCCGGGTCATGGATGAACAGCTACAGGTACCGATGGCATTCAGACACAGAGGAGGCCATGGGGAGTCAGTGGGGGAGAGGGAGTAGTGAATATGGTGGATTGTGGTAGTGGTGGATGGGGGTATTTTATCACCTTACTTCTATAAATCGAATTCTCAAATCTCATGACATCTTTACGATCCCACGTCCTTGTGTACAGACAATAATTGAATTTCAATCACATCGTTTCGCTGATCGTTATTTAACCCTGGGTGGCGTTTTTTTCGAGTTGGATGATCTACAGTCTTTTGGGGAAATGGCCTGGGAATGGACTCGAATTGTTGCACAATTGCATCAGCCCTGGATGCCTGTGCAATTCATCTCTGTCAGATTGGCTGGCTGAATAAAACTCCCAACTATATCTCCCTCCAAGCTGTCAGACCCTGTTTTCAAACGCTTTCTCTGGAGAAAAGGAGAGAGGGAGAGAAGGAGAGCGAGAAAGCATGGGCTTGAGAGCAAGAGGGGTAGGGAGAGGGATAAAGAGAGAGAGAGAGAGAGAGAGCAAGCAAGGCAGGAGAAGACGCTGTATGGGGCAAACCTTCAATGCCCTGCCAAGCAAACATTTTCAAACTGACCTCACAACACAGCCAGACTCAGTAAATATGTACAGTGTGTAAATTGCTGGCCTGTGTGTGTGTGTATGTGTAGCTGTTGGCCGTGAGGGGCTGTCCGTCATCCTCTCCGTGAGGCGTTAATGAGCCGTGAGGGAGAGAGAAGGAGGAGGCCGGTGTGGTGTGTTGTGTTGTGTTGCGGAGCGGAGCAGAGTGGCCGCTCTGGTGGTGGAGAGCGATGTCCACTGCTCCAGTCTCCCTTGTTTGCGGCGCCAGTGCCACAGACTGCAGGGGAGCACAGACAGGCCACTGTGTGCCGTAGCCCCGGCCAGACAAACGCGCCTTTCACAGGCTCACCCAGAGAGAGCTGGCCAGGGAGGAAATGCCCCCTCCCCTCCCAGAGGCTGATGGGAAGGAGTGCAGCTCAGCATTCCTGAAAACCGCCGGCTCATACGCTGACTGCAAATAGAAGGCATCTCATTTCTTTTTTTAGATTTAGAGCATTTAGAATCTGCATATTTATATCTGCATATTACAGTTTGGTACAGACTGTAATAATCATTTGAAAGTGTTGTTCAGAACCAGCAGCATATTGCTCGCAGGGTGCCACTCTGTCTGGCTGTTTAAATATTTTAATCATCAGCTGCAATTTTTCTTTTCAAAGAGCAGGTAATTACAAATATGTGTTTCAGCGTGCTGTTGTGTGTGTGTGTGTGGAGGGAATGGGGGGGTTGTGTTTGTGTGGGGGGGAGTGTGTGTTACCAGCAGTGAGGGTAGCTTTGTTTGCTCTTGATCTCCACACAGTGGGCTTGTTTACGGCTGAGGGCCTCAGGTGTATAAATAAGCCGCCTCTCATCCAGCGAGCCTGGCTAGACACATTGATCTGTGAGGATATCAGACAATGCAGAGGGCTCACTGGAGTGGTTTCACTAGGTGTCGCAAGCAGAGAGCGTAATATCAAATGCTCTCAATCACACACATCACCAAGCTGGGCTGTGCATTAAGTCTCTGGCATCGGTATGTAGTTACAAACACCTCATCTGTAGGCTACACTCTACAAAACAGTTTAAATAAGGTGTCACCAGTGCTAAGCTGGTAAATCTTTCCATCTTAGCTTTCTTTTGTTATTTTTTTGGCCTTTTGTTTTATGCCTTGAAATTGATAGGACAGTGAAGTGAGTGGGAGAGAGAGATGGAGTGGGATCGGGAGACCCAGATGTGATATAGGTGCTGTAGCCAGGCATCGGGAGACCCAGATGTGGTAGAGGTGCTGTAGCCAGGGATTGGGAGACCCAGATGTGATATAGGTGCTGTAGCCAGGGATTGGGAGAGCCAGATGTGGTAGAGGTGCTGTAGCCAGGGATTGGGAGACCCAGATGTGATATAGGTGCTGTAGCCAGGGATCGGGAGAGCCAGATGTGGTTGAGGTGTAGCCAGGGATCAGGAGACCCAGATGTGGTAGAGGTGCTGTAGCCAGGGATTGGGAGAGCCAGATGTGGTAGAGGTGCTGTAGCCAGGGATTGGGAGACCCAGATGTGATATAGGTGCTGTAGCCAGGGATCGGGAGAGCCAGATGTGGTTGAGGTGTAGCCAGGGATCAGGAGACCCAGATGTGGTAGAGGTGCTGTAGCCAGGGATTGGGAGACCCAGATGTGGTAGAGGTGCTGTAGCCAGGTGCACCACAGCGCCCCCCCAAGCTTCAGTGTTTCTTTATTTACTCAGTCATGTTTTAGACAACAAAGCATTTAGTGTGAAAATTATTTTGAAATATTTTAGTTGAATAATATTTTTTAGAATTACAGGACCCCCCAGACCCATACTGTATGTATATTCATGCACACAAGTACCTGATGCTGGAGTCCTGACGTAAACATGGTTTGGTTTTCAGAGTTTGCTGGAGTCGATGGTGGACGCAGCAGAGGGTCTGTGTCCGCACGTAATGCGGAAGGCCAACCTGCGGCAGGACCTGATGAAGGCCAGCATGGGCAAGATGGTGGTGCCCCGCAGCTTCGTCAAGAACACCCTGCTGGAGCAGTCAGGCATCGACATCATCAACAAGATCAGGTGGGTAGTCCAGTTTGTAATACTGTTTGTAAAACATGTAGTGAAATGGCATTTAGCTGCTCAACTTTCCTGTGCAGAGGTGTCTTTTATAAGGATAAAGAAAGAAAGATTTAGAAATAATTTAATAAATAAGATTGAGAGAGAAGGGGGGTAAAAAGTAAAGTGTAGTATGTTTTATGTGTGTTCAGGATGCGGGTGGCTTGAGGAAAGAAACTCCTCCTCAGTCTTTCTGTTTTAGCCATGTGAGAACAGAGACGTCTGCCTGACCTCAGTGGTCTAAACAGTCCATGGTCAGGGTGTGAAATGTCTTTTAGAATATTTTGGGCCCTTGTTCGTGCTATTCTGGTATAGATATTCTGCAGGGTAAGGAGAAATGCTCTGATGGGCATTTCAGTCATAGGATTATGTTTATTAATGTGCAATGTCCATGTCAAATAAACAAAAAATTAATACATGCATAACATACATACATACAGTACAAATGAATGTATGCAGTGTTTCCCATAAATTGACTTATTTGTGGTGGCCCACCACAATATCAACATTGACCACCACACAATGAGTTTCCAGGTTGTACTAAATTGTGCTTAAATCTGGTTAGCATCATAACCACGCTGCACTAATTTGTTAAAAACTGTTGCATTCAAGTTAATTCTGCAAACCTACCACCACAAATAGAATTTAATCCTGTGGGAAACACTGATGTGTATGTGTGTATTTGTGTATGTGCGTACATACAGTACACATATACACATACACAAGCAAGCCAAATAAGCCAGATGTTGTCTGCTGTGTCTGCAGTGAGGTGAAGCTGAGCCTGGCCTCCTTCCTCTCCGACCGCATTGTGGATGAGATACTTGAGGCCCTCTCTGGTTCCCAGCACACACTGGTAAGGACGTAGTTAATCCCCTACCTATAGCACAAGGAATTATAACACCTCTCCTGTGTAAAGCCTATATAAGTTATATAGTCTATCATCTTTTTGGAATGCATGTCAAACTTGATATAGACTCTATGTTCTATGTTTCTAATACAATATTCAGTATGAATAAGCTATCCCCCCTCCGTAGGCTGAACACTTGTCCAGGAAAGGGCAGGCACTGACGCGCCAGGGCTCTCTGGATCTGGATGTGCCTGAGGAGAGGGTCTCCAAACGGGGCACCATGGAGCTCATGGAGGGGGAGAGGCTGGATGATCTCGAGACTTGCATGGTGAGTGTCTTCTCCTCGAGAGTCGTCCTTCTTGAAAGCAAGATGGATATATAGATCGAAAGGGCTCTCTTTCATAGTATACGCAACGAAAATGGCTCTTCTGCGTAAGAGATTGAAGAGAATTCATTTTGAAATGTTGTCCAGCTCTGCTCTGGGTTAATCGTGCATGGGAGCACTGATGAGTTACATAATTCCATGTTGGCTACATTATAAAGTTTGACAGAGGAAGGAACTATCATTCACATTATTATATGAGTGGAATGAATCTGTAGCTTCATTGAATTGTGTATATCAGGGAAGGGAGTCAGCAACCATGTGTGTTTAGATATTTAGAAGTGTTTATCCTGTGATGGACAGTGAGTTCTGTCCCCTCTGGCCTGTGGGAGGGTGATGAGTTCATCCCGTAATGAATGTTGATGTGTTATAGTCTCACACACCCGGCCTCAGAATAGAGAAAACATGACGAGGACAAGTGCACCCGTAGGATGGTAGATGGTGTTCGCTCTCTCACCATGTAAAAGCCTTGTGTTGCTTCTTTGGATGTGATTGATGTACAGGGCTGTGTGCTGTGGGTGGACCAAGCATTTAAAGTCATTTAATTTGCTCAAATCTCAGATCATGTTTTCTTCATTTGCAGTGGAATTTGCACTATTTTTATTATATTTTCAGTGGAAAGACTAACATGATCGCCATCGTATCTAAGTGCTGTGGAGGTAGTCCTAAAAAAATTAAAATTGTCATGAGGCTTTAAGACCAACAGTACCAGACCATGTAATAGTGTGGTGTGACAGAAATGATTTTCCATTCTGGGCACCATGTTTGTTTACGATTGCATTTTCATTTGTTATTGGTGGACGGAAGTGTCCTGTTGCTGTGAACCACTTTTATGAAGCCATCAGCAAACACTTTATGTGACACGGTGCTGAAAGCCGTTAAAGAAAAAAGCAGCCATGGCCATAATTTCTTCTCTCAAAGGCAACAGAGCAAAGTTAGGTCTGCTGTGCCTTGTGGATGTCTCTGTCACACAGATGCCTTTTAAAAGTGGTCTTATAACTCTTTCTACTTTCTTTCTTTCTTTCTTTCTTTCTTTCTTTCTTGAATTTCTCCTTGGGGATCAATAAAGTATCTATCTATCTATATCTCTCTCTCTCTCTCTATCTCTCTCTATCTTCTTTCTTTCTATCTTTCTCCCTCTATGGTTCTTTCTCTGTCTGGGACTGGACTAGCAGTAGATGTTGCCAGGTCTCATTAATCCTCTCTTCTCATGCTCCGTTCTTTCTGCCTCATCTCTCTCTCTCTCTGCCATTTGCCTTCTCTGTTCCATTCTTTTGCGTCATTGGAGACTCTGTGCTGTACCAGTGTAAGTATCGCTTTTTCTGTCTTTCCCTCTCTCCTGCCTTTTGTTCCCTTTTTTATTATCTCACTCCTCCTTCTCGCTTCTCTCTTTCGGTTCCTCTTCAGGTCCTTTTTTCTTCTCTCTGTCCTTTTCTCTCTCATGCTCTTCTCTCTGCACCTCTGCCAGTCAGTGGTCACTGCCACGGTCATTATCACAGAGGACCACAGCTGTCCAGACCCACAGTCTCAATCTCACTGTGGGCAGTTCAGTTCAGTCCCCCCAAAACAGATGGACATTTCTGGCCCCATGCCACCTCTGTGAATTGATTTCAGAAGAGCTCATCTTCTGATGGGCTGCCTGCCTGTGTGTTGTTTTTTGCTCCCTCCTTCCCCTCCCTGTGATGGATGAGAGCCCCCCAAGACGCCGGCCTGTGTTTGCTGCCACTGCCTTACATGGGAACCAAAGACATGCATTCCACCTGTCACCTGGTCATGTCATGCACCTATGAGCCAAACCCAGTGCCCACACTAACCCAACTGAGAATGGAAGTTAACGCTAACCGTGTAGCTCCAGTGCCAACCCTTCGCTGCTGATCCATGTTTTCCTGTTGTATGTAATGCTGCTTGTCATTCTGGGACTTTGTCCATGTTTGTAGCCCTGTTCCATCAGCGTGAATCCCTGCCTGTCCTCTGCAGTTGCTCCTTCTCCTTGTCCAGTCCATTTTGTAAAGTAGTGACGTATTTAACGTGACCCAGAGTTAAGTGCAGAGGACAGGTAGCTGACAGTGTCTTGGCAGGAGTCCATAATATCATCTCTCTCTCTCGACTGCTTGAGCATAAACATCCCCCCACACTGGGTTCCATCAGCCAAGTGGACAGAGAGCTGCAGGTAGAGCTCTTCTGGGTGGGCTCGGAGGGCTTGTAGTGTGATGGCATGCTGAGCATCCATGGTTACCGATTGCGGCAGGATGGTTTGTTTGAGGTGTCACTAATAGGGCTTCACGGCCAATCTCCTTGAGTGCTCACACACACACACCACACACAACACACACCAAACACACACACATACACACACACAGAGCATGAAACACACAAGGACTCACGCGCGCTCTCTGCATGAAAAGAGGCTCGTCTCAATCCCTCGGCCACTTGACAGCAGGTCATTCGGCTGCCGGGTGAAGCTCTGCTCAGCTGATAAAACGCTATCTGCTGAGAGGGACGGTGATGGACAGGGATAATGGGCCTGCTCCTGTAGAGCAGAGAACACTCTCTCTCTCTCTCTCTCTCTCTCTCTCTCTCTCTCTCTCTCTCTCTCTCTCTCTCTCTCTCTCTCTCTCTCTCTCTCTCTCTCTCTCTCTCTCTCTCTCTCTCTCTCTCTCTCTCTCTCTCTCTCTCTGCACTGAATAGATTGAATTTACCTTTTTAAGACATTCATGATTACTCTGGTTTTGCAGAGGTAGTAGTGTAGAAAATGAACAATTTATTTTTGTTAAAGGATTCAAGATTATCATATTTATCAGGTTAAAAGCTTTCATCAGATTTGGATAGGTTCAGTTTCACTTCCGAATTTTAAGTCTGTAATGCAAAGACCAGATATCTGATTTGATTTTCAGTGTAGTCATGCCATTTTGAAAAACATGGGAGCATCTGAGTTACTAAGGGCTTTCATCTGTTTTCGAGGCATTGATAAAAAAAAATTGAAAGATTGTCAGTGAAAAGGATCGTCATTGGTTAATCTTTGCTTCTAATCCACAGATGACCCCCAAGTCCAAGAGGAAGAGCATTCACAGCAGAATGCTGCGGCCTGTCTCTCGTGCCTTTGGTGAGTGAGTGAGAATTCACATGGAGATACTGAGATCTCACAGGGGCTGATATGTAATCCTGAAAAGAGTCCTCTTCAGGGGGGAGCCTTTAACACAGTGGTAGCGTCGGTGTCCCAAACCACAATCGGGTCTAGAGCCCATAGGGACTCCGGTTCAAATCCAGCCTTAGGTAATTTCCTGTTCCCACTCCTCACCTCTCTCTGATGTTCACCATCCTGTCAATTAAGGCTAAAAAAGCTCCAAAATGTATTTTTTCTTTTAAATATTTCTAAAAAGTGTCCCCTTCCTTGTCCATCCATCAAGTCTCAGCAGTACAATTGTAGCATATTGTAAATGTAGTAATGTAAGTAAATGTAGTTTAGTGTAAATGTAAAGTGTAAATGTAGTTTAGTTTAGTAGCAGTAGTTGCTAGAGTTTTTCCTTTACAGACTGTTGATGCACTAAAGTTCTAAAATTCTCTTTGCTCTCCCTGTGCATCCCTCTTCTCATCCAGAAATGGAGTTTGACCTGGACAAGGCTCTGGAGGAAGTGCCCGTCCACGTGGATAACCACCACCAGGCTGCCCCCTCTAAGCTGGAGAAGAAGCCGCCGGGGTCCATGGGGGAGCTGCCCTCGGATGAGGCCAAGAAGCTGCAGCACTTCACCAAGCTGCGGCCCAAGAGGAACAAGAAGACCCACTCCAGCAAGGTCCCGGTGGGTGTCTGGCCCGTGCCTTCTCTCTCTCTCCCTTCTCGCTGCTGACTGACCAGTTTCGCTGAGTTTCACTGGTGTCCGGTTCAATTAGACTAATCAGCAGTAGCCCAGATTCACTCAAGCCTTCATGTTGGTTCAGCTCACTCACACTCGCCTTGTTTGAGCTGTGAGCCAACACCGTTCACGGCCTAATTGATTCATGTGTGTGTGGACAGTGATATGGGGAAAACACAGCAACCATAGATTGTAAATGAATGATTTCAACTGTTTACTGTGAGTACTTCTAGTCATTTACAGTTTTGTGATGACTGAATCACTCTGTCTTTTTCTTTTTGCCTTTTCTGTTTGTCTATTTGTCTGATTTGTGTCGTCACGTTTGAATGCATCCTCGTGAAGGCCTTTGAGGCCATGTTGAAGAGAATCTTCTTGTTGTTTTCGCAGCAAATCGCCACTGCTCCTCCCCAGGAGGGCGAGCAGAACGGCCTGATGGGACGGGTGGACGAGGGAGTGGACGAGTTCTTCTCCAGGAAAGTCAGCAAAATGGACAATAAGTGAGCGGTTTGGCTGCCATTTTCATTTCCTGTCTAATTGTACAATGCGTGTCCCCACCACCACCTCCACCTCCCCCTCTCTGTGGTTACCGAACCTCGTTTTTTGTAATTATGTCAATTATGTCATTTAGTTTTTCATCTGTGTACAGCATATGGCAGAGTCTCTTGGATTACCCTTGTGGTGCTATGCCAGACAAGTGGAGTTACAAGCCATGCTCACTCAATTGATTTGAGATAAACTGTTTTTGACCATTTTAATCACTCTGACGTGTTGTGACATTCAACTTGTGTATGCCACTAACGACACATATATAGTTCTGTTAAATTCACCATGTATATCAATCAGAGAAAGAGCTTTCTATCTTTCACTCAGCTCTCCTTTATAATGTTGGCCTCAAAAAACGTACCTTAGGAAACACAGAGTTGATGCCTTGAATGTTGAGCATTGGGGAGCATTCCAGAATGATCTCGGGGAGAAAAACAGCAATGTTGGCTTGGAGGCTGTGAACCAGAAATATGTTGGTTTTGAAATATTTTGGCATGGGCTACCTCCTGCTTGGTTTTTGTTACGTGCCTGATCCCATCCGTATGTCTCTGAGGTTTTGATAGTTTTGACTTGTCTGTGTGTGTGTGTGTGTGTGTGTGTGTGTGTGTGTGTGCACTGCTCTGAGCTGAGTGTTTGACTCTTGACTGACCTCTGTCCCAGACGGCCTTCCCTCCGGAGCTCCGACTCCCAGGACGGAGAGAAGAAGAAGAAAGGAGGCTTCCTGAACCTCATCAAGTCCCGCTCCTCCAGGTCCGACAAGAGCCATGCCGCCTCCAGTCCAGCCCCAGCCCCTGCTCCAGCCCCGGCCGCCGCCACCACCTCTGGCCCCTCGGCCTCCAGCTCCACGCCTGCCTCTGCACCAGCGTCCACCCCCCTGATCTTGGAGGAGCCGTCCTCACCCAAGGTCAGGAGTCCGGCACCGGAGACCAGGGGCCGACCCCCCGCGGCGGAGCGCAGTAGTAGCTCGGACCGCTCAGAGGAGCTGAAGACGCCCGACTCCATCGACTCGCTGGACTCCGAGGGCAGCCCCCAGAGCGGCCGGCGCTACGGCGTGCAGGTGATGGGCTGCGGCCTGCTGGCCGAGATGAAGGCCAAGCAGGAGAAGAGGGCATTTGGCTCCCCGAAGGTTTGTTTCAGTGAGCGTGTGCGTGCACATCTGTGCGTGTGTGTATGTGTGTGTGTGTGTGTGTGTGTGTGTGTGTGTGTGTGCACATGGTTGCTCTGGGCCTGCTCCAGATGGATCACTATCACTTTTACCAGCACATAGATTAACACAGGATGACAGTCAGTGTGATAAGTGTGCTAATGGGCTTGGTTTGTGAGTGAGTTGAGTGACAGAGAGCTTTTTTTCAGTTTGATTTTACATTTGTTTTTTTTATATTGATTTTTATATTGACATTCTAATGTGACACTACGGTATGATCACTGAATTTTAATGTGGGTTGTGCTGCTGTGTACGTCTGGACAGAAAAAGGTTTGACTTTTGTCTTGAAATTCATCAGTTAGGTGGTGGTTCCCCCTAGTGACCAAGTCGTAGTTTGCAGTCCAGCTGCAGGCTGACTGAAGTCTAAAGTGTTATTGGGACTACTGTATGCAGTTGTATGCCACTTTTTGAATGCCATGTTTTCATAGGCATTGAACATGGCCTGAACTACACTTTTTTTCCACTATGGAATGCAATGGGTCTGGATGCAAATGACCAATACCAGCTGGCCTGAATACCTTTTGAAGTTGCAGAGGAGTTGTCAGAATGGATGTGTTGTCTCAGGGCCATTTGTGACCAAAGCATTTGAGTAGGATCAGGCGACGTGGAATTCGGAGCGCTTTCAGAAAGAGGAGTGTGTGTGTTGTGCTCTCTGTGTAGTGATAGTTTAAAAGGTGAATACAGCCACAGACTGTGCAACGTTAGGAAATAACAACAACAGAGATAGTATAGAGCTGTCCACCACAGAGAAATGACACAGGTGTGTGTGTGTGTGTGTGTGTGTGTGTGTGTGTGTGTGTGTGTGTGTGTAGGCGTGTGTGTGTGTGTGTTTGTTTGTGTGTGTGTGAGAGAAAGTAAGAGGTTTATGGTGTTTGCCTGAGTTATGTTTGCTCTGACCTGGCCTCACTGTGCAAAGCTGTGCCTGCCATCTGTTGGCCAGATTGTCACTGGTGTCAACAGGCCTTAACTCTGTCAGTGGAGCGCCATCTACAGGGGATGGAGAGAAATGTTGGCCATGACACACATGGGTGTCCTGTTGTGTTGATGGCAAAATGATTCTATCACATACAATCAAATATAAGCCAGCATAGCTCATTATTTAAATGGTACAATTTGATTTGTTTTAGCTTAATGAGATTATCAGGCAACCAGGGTTTTACAAAACTATCAGTCACCCAAATGCAGAAGCACTTTGTCAAAAGAAGAGAGTGATGTGTATATTTTGGTATTACTTTAGATTTGCATTTAGCAGGCGATCAGAGTCATTTTAAAACCCGTTCATGGGGGGCGCTGTGGCGCAGCAGGCTGCAGCGCCCGTACCATATACGTGTCCGAGTGCCCATGGGGACCCAGGTTCGAATCCGACCTGCGGTCATTTCCCAATACCACCCCATCTCTCTCTCCCACTTGCTTCCTGTCACTCTCCACTGTCCTGTCCAAATAAATGCAAAAAAGCCCCATATATATATATATATATATATATATATATATATATATATATATATATAAAAACATGTTCATGATCAGGACCTTCAATTTTCAAAGTTGAAAGTCAAGCGTTCCCCTCTCTCTTCACCTCCTTCACCCCGTCCGAACCTCCTGCTCGCCTGCTTGTTGTGGGAGACGCTGGGGAGACCTAACTAATGGGTGGCGTAGCCGTTCCGCCACCTTAGCTTGTTAGCGTTAGCACGGGCCATTGCTGCTCACATTGAGCTTGCAGAAATGAATGAGGCTTGTAATGTGCTGTTGAAACCCTTTCCCCCCGTGAGCGTCACTCTGGTCTTTTGGCCTTTGGAAAAAAGGTAGAGCAAACAGAGCGTTCTTGCTAAGCAGTGCTCATAACTCTTCCTGAGGTGTAGCAGTGCTTCCAACTGATGTTTTTGGCTCTGAGTTGAGTTGACATGCCAATACCACAGCTGTGAAATATGTCAGGGCGAGGTGTGGCGGTTGGTGCCGCTGGTTAAGCCTTTGCTGTGTCTAGGTGGTACCGCCTAAGGCCCGGCGCCTGGAGGAATGCTCTTGGCTGGGCTCCGGATGGGAGGGATGGTGCTGGTGGACTCCCTATAGAGACAGAAGTGATGTTGATGGAACTATTTGTTCCTCTATACGGGTCAAATTCGTCCATGCAGTGCTTCCCCCATGTGGTAAATTATGAGTTAGTTGATGGAAAGGGCTACTGCTGTGGTCTAAAGGAATCTGATGTACTCTACTGTAGGTTTCAGATTGTTGATAGATCTGTTAAGTTCTCAGGGTTCAGATGTTTAGGTCATGACTGCTGTATCTATGAGTATATTAACAATGCATGGAGACAGCTGTTATGTGATGGAGTGGATTATAAACTATGTGTAATAAATGTGACCTATCTGATGTTGTTAACTGTTGTCTAATGATGTTTGTTTGCTCTGTTCACAGATGCCAGACTCAGGGTCCAGTCTGGAACGACCAGAGACTCCTGTGGCAGGTGGGTGCTGAGGGTTTAATTCGCAGATGTGGTCAGGGGACAAAATGAGAAGAGAAACGTAGAGTAGTCAATAATTTGCTCCAAAAGTCTCCAAAATGTGTTTTGTATAAGTGTGTTGAAGTATTCAGATTCCCGTTGTTTTCAAAGGATGTCATGTGTATTCTCTCCCTCACTCTCTGTCTCTGGCTGGTCAGTTAAGGGTCAGTCCCTCAGCACTGAGAGCAGATCTGCTTCTGGAGTGAAGAGTGACGGAGCCGTCAACTTAGAGAAGCCTGCGCTGGCCGAGGCCAAGCCAGACAAGCCCGAGAGGCCGGAGAAACCCGACCCTTCTTCCAAACCCAGGGCCCCGTCCACCTCCCAGACGCCGCCCAGCCCCAAGCCCCCACCGCAGGGCACCAAACCGGCGCTGGCCGCCCGGCCTGCCATCCCTCAGAAGCCGCGGCCCGGCTGCAAGAGCACCGGTAAGCAGCCAGGGGGCACAAGCCCTGAACTGATACTGCACAGCGCTTATTCATTATGACAGTCCTATAACTGGAATTTGCAGAGCAATCAACGGACCCATAACCACAGGCCTCACCTGCCATTTAACGCCGCCTGCTGGGGTTTTCTCTGGGCTGGCATTACGTGGGAGGGAATTGGAGAGCTCTTAGAAAGTGAAATGCTGAAGTTTGTTTATGTGTGCGAATTAGGTTTCATGTGTCATATCCTGAGATTTATGTAAAAATTGGACTGTTATTTCAGTACACTACAGTCTGCCTGTCTGTCTGTCTCTCTGTCTGCCTGTCTGTCTCTCTCTCTGTCTCTCTGTCTGTCTCTCTGTCTCTCTCTGTCTGTCTGTCCGTCCGTCCATCTCACTGTCACACCGTATCCCTCTCCTCCTTCAGACGAAGCCCCTGACTCTCCTGGCGCTAGTGCGCCCCCTAAAGGGCCTGGCTTGCCCCACAGCCTGAAGAGAGTGCCCTCACTGAAGGAGGGGACCACGCTGGCGAGCCGGCGCTCCCCTCAGGACGGTAGGTACCAGGGGGAGGGAGCTGGAGAGGAGCTGCCTCTGGCTAGGGAGGTTCTCCTCTTCGAGAACAGAAGGTTTTAACAAATGAATTTATGCGGGTTGTTTTGGGTTCTTTTGAAGGTCAGTGTGCGATGCATGTTAACGTCTTTCACTGTCAGTGCATGGTCTTTTGTCTTTTGCCTGCTAGCTCTGTTGTGCTGAATTTAAAATGTCTTTCCATCTTCACTTTTCATTTCATGTTTTGCCATTATGTCAACACCACAACTCCCCCAGTTTAAGGAAATCTGCAGAATTTGTGCAGAATCTGCAGAATTGGTGTTTGTGGTCATTGATACCTGGTCATTTCAAGAGAATACTGGGGCCATGTCCTGTTTTACTAGACTACATTACTGGTCAAAATCATATCCCTCTGACCATCTAATATAGTTTTCTTCAAATCAAGTCATTTTCAGTGAGCTTGTGGTGGCCTGGTTTCACTACATTTATACAGCAAGGATGGCTCCATGTCATCTCCCCACTATAGACTCTTCTAAAAACATGTTGGTTAAGTAAAGATTGACACTACTAGTTCTGTTTAAAGAGTGTTACTTGAAGCGTAGTTTCATTCACAGCTGGACTTAATGTGGTTGTTCTTCTTCAATGCAGAACTGTGGAGGTGGGTTTATTTAGTGTCAAACAGTTGTTAATTATTAACAGACCGGTTACACCAGGGGAATATAAATGACTTGGTAGTTAGAATAGACCATAGACCTTGCTGACTGATTATCTAATTTATTTCTGAAGGTTAGGCTATAAAATGGGGAGAGCTAGGGTAAGAGTCCACAAAGCCTTCACTCTAAGGAGAAAGCCATCCTCACTGAGTAAAAACATTAAACGTAGAACTTTAAGAGCCGTAAGAGTAGCCAGGAGGTCGGAGCTGGTTAGAGATTGAGGCTAAATGGCAGCCTGCGCCCCCCCCCTTTTCCTCAGCGGAGCTTCCAGCAGAAGGTAGTGCGTCCAGCCTAGGCCAGGACCCCGAGCGTCCAGCCACGGCCCCCAGGGTCCGACCCCTGCGCCGAACCTCCAGTGCCACAGCTGAGGAGGACACCCTGCAGAAGGCAGGCCGGATGTCACACACTTGGCCCGGTTAGACCTCCCTCAACCCCCAACAACACCAACACAGTCTGCACACCACACACACACTACCTACGCCTCCCCACCCACCCACTGGCCCTGCATCTCTGTGTGTCCAGTTCCACATCACATCTTCATCCTAGCGCACTCAGATTCTTGCTCCTTTCTATGCTTCTTCCTGCAATGCTTCTTGTCGCCTTATGGATGTTAATTGTAACGTCATGCTTAAGTTACATGTCATGTTTAAGTGTCATGTTTTAAGTGTCATGTCCTGTTTAAGTTACGTGTTTAGTTTCACACAATAGTCATTCTGGGTTTGCCATGTATTTCATTAAAGTGTCAAGTAGACAGAGCCCAATAAGAAGCTGAATGTGATGCCTAGTGGTGTGTAGAGCCGAGCACTGCTGTGGCTGTAGGCCTCCCCTGAGTGCTGCCCCCTGCTGGTCAAGCTCTTTTGTAACCTCTTTTATTTCCTCTCCCGTTGAACACACAGTGAAGCAGGGATCCACGTCCACATCTGACCCCCCACTGAGCTCCAGCCCAGGCCCCGGCCGACTGGCCGCCCGAGAGAATGGCACCAAGTCCAAGGACCGCTCGCCCGCTGCTGACCGGGACAAGGACAAAGACAAGAGCAAAGGGGAGGACGGGGGCAACAAAGACTTTGTATTTATCTGAGAAACATGTGCAGCGACGCGATGTCCCCCCACTGTGTCCACTTCCTTCCTTCTCCACAAGAGCCACCAGGAATTGCTAAAAGACTGTTAGAGAAGCTGCCTTCCACCTCTGCTGTAGCGTTAACCCTCAGGTTCCGCCCTTTAAACCAGGCCTCTCTTTGTTTCGGAGGGCTAAACTGGGATCAGTTTAACCTTTTTGACTTTGAATTAATGAGGTTAGTAATGTGCAGGGAATCCCTGGTCACAGGTCAGCACTCTTTTAAGAGTTTTCATGAGTACTGGTCCAGGTTTTGGACAGGCATGTGTGCGGACGGTGTGCATGTTCTAGAAGTTTGTGCTGTGTGAATCTGAAAGGACAGTCCTGGACTGTCCTCTCTCTCCGCCGCAGGGCCAGTGTTTGTCTGATTTGCCCACTCCTCATGCCCTGTGCTTCACCAGCACATTGGTAAGGGAGATTTGATTGTTCTTCCAGAAGTTTCCATTTTCTTTTTCCAGGCCTTAATCCTAAGATACTGATCTTAAAACCTCCTCCTCATCCTCGATCCCGTCCTTTACTGGGGTTACCTGCCATTGCAGTGAAGTGTCAGGTGTCTGCAGTAGACCTACTGCAGTGGATCACCTCAGCCCTGTAATGTGGCAAAAGGGCTCAAAGCACTGTGATCAAAAGAACAGGGCGTTTAGCCACTGTGTTCAAACCAGTTACTCTAAGGTCATCATCCCCCAAATGCACTGACATGGAATCTTTATCATGACATGGCATCTATCCTGAGCTAGTCAGTACTGTGATGTTCCTCCCAGACATAATGGCTGGACAAGATATAGACCAGGAATACAGACCACCTCTCATACACATCCCCTCTTTGCCTCGGGCCTCTATTTTTCTAGATTGCTTTCCCTGTCTCTCTCTCTTTCCCCACTCGCACACACTCAACGCTTGCACACACAGTCCCAAGTCCACGTGCTCAGCTGCATTATTAGTGCTACTGCGGAGTTCTAGTCGGCATGTTCTTGAGCTCAGCCTGTGTGTGGAACTAAAGCAGCTGGCAGATTTCTGTTGTGTCTCATGAATGAAGGAGCCATGTTTTCTTTTCCCAGAGGACAAGCAATGTGCTCTCACATGTCCTCTTAACAGCCCATTCTATGTTTGCCACTTACGGTTTGTGACATGCATGTAAGGTTTATGTGTATATATGTGCATCTCTGTCTGTATATGTATGTGAAATGTACAGTACCTTGGTAAAAAAAAAATAATAATGTAATATATGCACACAAGTGTGTGTAAACAAAGTCCTATATTAATATGGTACTAAGCACACTGTCATCAAGACAGTTTATGATTTGTTGTTATACAAACTGGTTGTTGGTGATGATGTCTTTTTTACCCATTGCAATAGGCTTATCCTTCTTTCTATGTACATAATGTCAATACCATACAAAATCAATTAATTTTAGTTTTGTTGTTGCGCTGTAAGCACAATGAACATTGTTTTCTTTATGGGCTAGGAAAATAAACATGTGAGATGAATCTGAATTGTTTACTAAAATAACTTGAATTGATGTTACTTATTGAAGTAACCACATTATGTTTGTCCCTTTTGTCCTGCTGGTTCTGACTATGGCACCTTCTATTCATAATGCATTCTAGAGAGTGGACATTTATTTGTGTATATTTATAACAATTAAAATTCTTTTACATAGCAAAACAATTGACCCTGTGTCCTTTATCTACATGCACAATGTTCATAGGGAGAGAGCAGGTTAGAAGAAGTGAATCCACTGACTCTTCATTAAGGAAATGATATATGACATGTAAGGAAGACACATTTTTATTGCCTTACACACCCTACCCATTTGTTTTATTGGCCCATACTCTGTGAGGTAGGACAGCGTCGTGGTTAACTAGACACTAGATGGTGCTATAAAGCATATTTTCCCATTGTGTTCTCGTGTTTGCAGCAGTAATTACATCACTTTTATTTCCGCAAAACAACCACTTGAAATTGTATTTTTAGAAAAACAATATTAGACATACATTCACATTTGTTCATTTGGCAAATGTTTTTTGCAAGACTTTGCCTACAACGGAAAGGCAACAATCAAGCTATAGTAGGCGATTGTGCTTACTCTGAAAAGGTTTCCTGACTTGCAAAGTAATTTGTATCAGTCTGACAAAGGTGCCGTACCAAATGTGTGCAATATAATGTGAATGTCTGTAGGCTTACAGTAATATGTTGAGAGACTTCTTTGGGTTCCGGAAGTGGGACATAATTGCACCGCAAACCTGACCACAAGTTGGTTGTCAAAAGCTGACAGCAGTCAGTTGCTTCCAGTTTCTCAGTGGAGAGCATACGCGTAAAGTCTCTCGCCTCTTCTCTCCATTCACTTGACTGGCATCCGAGCCCAGTTCTTCGCAATGGAGAGCGCTTTCGACAACTTGGACGCAGCAGGATTTCTGGAAATTTGGCAACATTTTGATTCTGATGGTGAGAACTTTTCTATTTTGATAAATCTATTTGTATAGAATGTTTAACCACAAAACTCGGGCAGCATTTAAAGACGATGTAAAACGGAGTTCTTTTTTTCCTAGATAATGGCTATATTGAGGGGAAGGAACTCGACGATTTTTTCCGGCATATGATGGAGAAACTGGCACCCCAGGTGCGACACCCAATTGTCTCTGCAGTTACAAGTCTTATGGAATCATTTGCATAGATCACCAGATGTTGGTACCTAATTGGTAAAATGAAATTAGCTGTTGGTAAAATGAAAATAGCTTTCTTTATTTCACCCATGTGTGACATTCAAATACAGGCTAACATTTTTATAGTCAGGAAATGTTGAATAACATCCTTTAGACATTCATTTATTCTGCTTCAGCGGGCACATGGATCCACCCATAATGTAATAAAAAACACAATTATGAGGTTCTGCTTAGTGTCAGAGAGTGTGGCTGCATGAGATGGGATTCATTATTGCCAGCACAGGCAATCAGCATATCACCAGAAAGCTTCCACTAAAAGCGGGAGTTGTGGCCACAAAAGCAAACATTTATTTAGTTATATACTCTATGTTTTAGGCTTTAAATATTATTCTCTTATCTTGACAAATGCAATGTAGCCAATTAGTCAATTCTTGAATTTCCCCTTGGGGATCAATAAAGTATCTATCTATCTAGCATATTATATCTGTTGAACCTCACTTAACAGACTTGACAGATCTACATGAAACACTTTCTGTTGCAGTTTATGGCACCTAATGTACTACAGTGTAGTGTTTTAATGAATGAATTCTGCAGCATATCCTCATGAATCTTGTTTAACAGGAAGACATTGTTCAGGAAGTGATTTCTATACTGATAATCAAGAAACTGTAGTCAGATTGCCTTCCTTGACAGCCTTACTGTAAGTACACAGTGTTTAGTTCTCAGTGAGCTCTCACGAGGCACAGGTCCAGGATGATGTTTCAGAACTCACAATTCAGGATATTCACATCTTTACCGCAGACCTGAACCCAAAGTGTATGACTCAATTGGATCTGTGTTTGTTGCATCCATGATAAAAGGGACACTCTTGAGCAGTGACATAATAATTTAAGGGCACCCTGTGTCCAGCGGTGAACACTGTCATGGCAACCCTGTTAATGCCATGTCTCCCACTAGGATCAGGTAACAGAAGAGAAGGTCCAGCAGCTCAAGCAGCGCTTCATGTCCGCCTATGATGACTCAGCAGACGGGCGTCTACAAATTCAAGAGGTATTCTGTCAGTCTTGACCCTCACCTGTTCCCTGTCACCTGAGCGCTAACTCCCTCTCTTACCACCTCGGGCCTTTATGTGTCAGTGTGCTAGCTGTCGTGAGGACTGTTGTTGCACAGACGGTGAGGTCTTCTGATATTATCTCTGACACAATTTTGAAGCCATAACTGTCACTTCCTGAGTGTGTTTTAACTGAGTGGGTTGGTTTACACTATTGCCATGGTAATAGGGTCTAACAGAAACAGACATGGTCATCAACCTAAAATTACATAAATCAGTCAACTTCTTTTAATGTAGCATACCTCAAGAAGCGTAGTGACCGATCATTCAACCTGTAAACCCACTGAATCCACACTTAACAAAACCCTATAGTCCAGCACATTGGTGCACTTGAATCACTAAGCACTTCACTGAGTGAAAAACTATTATGTATAGTTAGCTTGCTGATTGCATTTATGTCCACACAAAGTAGATGGGTCACAGTTTTTCTGTTTGATAGCATTCGTACATCTACGTTTGATCTTTAATAAAAGACAAGAAATGTAGTCTTCACTTATTCTTGGTATATTATCTGCCGTAAGGTCTGCAGTGATAACTTGGGCGCAGACTGAGCACAGGCTGGGTTTATTTAGCTTATGTGAGTTTTGAACGCAGTCCAAGTCATTCATCTAATGCATATGAGACATCGTTAAAAACAGACACAAGGAGGATAGCCAAGGCGGGGCCGCAAATGGTCGGCTCTCTGCCCACATGCATTACCCTTGAGTGGTTGGACAACTGCTGTCTTGGGCATGAAAGTGATTTAAAGGGTGGAGCGAAGAGAAGAGGGAGATTTTGAGGGTGTGGTGAAAAGCAAGTCTTTATAGGGACATAGATAACAGGTGGAGAACTGCAATTGATGACGAGTGGAAACCTTTAGAAATGAAATTAAGGTTTTGACAGAAAACTGTTCTAATAATGTAGGTATACATCTAGAGGCTGTGCTGATGGATATGATACTAATAGATGGCCATTTATGCATATGCATATATGCACAGGTTGTTATGATATTGTCTTAGTATCTACTTGCCTCGGTTGCACAATGAAAGTGTATAGTTTGCATGTTTTGTTGATTGTATTCAATTTTAATTTGAACAGGTTGTGGTCCCCAGCATCACATGTTCAGCATACTGTATGAGGACTGCTCGGTGACTTGAATGTCATGAATCACACTCTATATTCATGCTCTGTTCTAGCTGGCAAACATGATTCTCCCAGAGGATGAGAACTTCCTGTTGGTCTTTCGTAGGGAAACCCCTCTGGATAACAGCGTTGACTTTATGAAGGTGAGCTCACAACTTGCAAGTTGGTTTTGGCATTCTTGGAATTCAAGGAATTCTTGTTATTCTAATACACCAGAGTAGAAAACAACAACAGAATGTTGTGGCCCTAAAAGTTGAATTTGACAAGTATACATTTAACATCATCAACCAGTAAACTCTTTTTACCACCTACAAACACTTAACACAACCTCAGAAGCAGAGTGACATTAGAGTGATTAAGCTCGCTAGATTGCTCCATTGTTTAGACACTAGTGTAGATAGTCAGGCAATACTTACATGAATACTGGATTGATCAGTTCAACCAGACAGGTGGTATGTTTCGATGGCTGCAGCTGAGTTCTTCCTCTCTTCACAGATCTGGAGGAAGTATGACATGGACAGCAGTGGCTATATCAATGCCATGGAGTTAAAGGTAATGTCAAGGCAAAACAGCCAACACAAGTCACATGACACAGCACACTGGCCTTATCACTTCTTATTTTATACTCTGTGGTAGGGCTCTCTGAATGTGGCAATATGTTGAGTGTGACGAATGGGTTGACAGTCATATTCATAATTAAGAGACCGCTGAAAATGTGACCATCAACTCATTTGAATGTCACTCAGCAACCATAGGATGATATCAAAAAAATGTGCAGATGTGAAGAACAGTGAAGTGAAGAACAGAGCACCCTGTATTTTACCCTGTATTTTAATGAAGAATATTTATTTATTTACGATACATTATTCATTCACAAAGAAAATTGGTGTCCTTAAAGGTTGGAGTTTTCCTCATTTTTTAAATTAAGGCATTAAGATCAATTTCCAAAAGATGATTTTTTATTCCTCTTTTTAGTCAACTTTAGCAGGGGGGTGAATACTTATGCAACCCACTGTATGTAAAAGCTTATATTATTTACATGGAAAAGCAATAACAAAATGTGATGTAATAGAAAAGTAGTAGACTGAAAAAGGAAATCAAAAAGAGAATAGAGAAGAGTTACTACTAGTATGAGCAGAGCTCTTGTTCTCTAAACAGACATGCATGCATGCATTTACAGACTCAGATCTCCATAAGTGGAATGTCTTTTCCTGCAATTGTATCTTAGCTGATGAATTGATCATTATTAAACCTCTCCATGTTTTCACATTGCAACATACTGCAGATGCCTGCATGCATGGCCTTGTCTGTGTTCTTAAAAGCCTAAGAGTAAGTGTGACATTTGGCACTTCCCGTGTTTAACACTTAGCTGAAATGCTTGAAGTGCCTGCTTAGATGCTATGTCTGTGCATTTGTGTATTTATTTGTGAAAAATAGAGTTGACACAGCTGTTATTATAATGGACATGAAATGATGCCAATTTATCCATTCAAGTCATTGGTTGTCCTGTATTTTTATCAGTAAACAAATACTTAACTTATTCTCTCCCCCCCATCAGAGTTTCCTAAAGGACCTGTTTGCCCAGCATAAAAAAGATGTCCCCTCCTCTAAGTTGGATGAATACATATATGCCATGGTAACCACAGCTTCCTAAGCAACATATACTTTCCAGGCCCACATTAAAATTGTGACTCTTTCCTTATAACCAAGACAACACACGTGCCAGCCTTTGAAATGTTGCATTCTCAGAGACTATTGCATGCAAAACAATCCAAAACCAAAACAAGTGTGTTGAGTGATATTATTTCCTGTTTGAGAGACCCATGACTGGGAGACATGCCTTTGTCATAGATAGTTGAGCAGTAGATTGAAATGGATATGATATCCTTGCAACATTGTGGCAAATTTGAATTTATTGACCAGAGTTGTTTTTTTAATGCAGTGGAAGGCGTGCTTGGAAGTGTCTGAAGTGAGGGTAGAAATTGACTTGACATAAGTCACAATTTCTACTGGTTATAGATAGTATCTTGAAGGCTACCATTTTTTATCCACAGAAATGATTGTTAGTTTTAAAAAAAAGCTCTCCAGAGTGCCCTATGCAGAGAACAATCATTTTGCTTGCAGGTCTCCATAAAGACTGAGATGTAAGACTGAGGATCAGTTAAAATCGGATTTGCAAATATCTCCTTCAGTACATAGATATACTGTCGCTCTCTTGAAAAAGATTTTAGATTAAGATTTAGATTTAGTTTATAGCACAGATTCAAGCTGGCATGTGAAGAGCAGCATTAGTCAGCAAACTAATCTGATTTTAATATTAATGTTAGATTCCTTGTCCATTTGAATATAATATTGAGTACCTACCTATATGTGCAAATTTATAATGTTTGTCAAAATTCCATTCTGTGTGCTAATAATTGTGTGTGAACCCACTAAAATCATGTACATACCTGCCTTGTGTCTTTACAGATTAAAACTTTTGACAAAAATAAAGATGGGCGTTTGGATCTAAATGATTTAGCCAGGTATGTACATCCCTGAATGTTTATACCCAAATCACATAACAGCAGACTGCACTGTTGTGAATGTACGGGAACCCCATGTGGCTACAGGGCTTGATTCATTCTTGACAAGGAACTCAGCTCTTGTTTTTCTCTAAACTATTGACCAATATTACACCCCTAATGCAGTCATTATCTTCATTATCTGCATGATCTACTAATGCCTCACTCAGTCATTCATTCCGTAAGGACTGATGCTCCTAAAAGGATGAAAGCATTGCCAGTTGTTTATTAAACGAGTGAGATTGCATTTTTTGTGTGCATCACTAATGCAAATGTAATAAGTCCATTTGGAATCCTACAGTTTACATCTCACTTCTCACTGCAGCACTGCTCCTTTCTCTGTTAGCGATTAATCATAAATTAACTTCCAAAAAGACTGGCACCCCAACCAGCCACTTCTGTTGTATGTGTGATCTAGTATGTACTGTACAACATTGAAAAGAGGCTTATAATTCTCATTGTATCTATGTTTGGCAGTGGTTAACCAAACCCATTATGTCGACCACAGTCGGTTTAGGTTACCTGTTTCTCAGTGAACCTACGATGAATGTATGGAATATCAGATGATCCTTGTAACAGTTAAGCCTTATGTATACTACATGTGTTATAAACGCTGCGTGATGTTCACCTTTGTATATGTTTACAGGATTCTGGCTTTACAAGAAAACTTCCTGTTGCAGTTTAAGATGGATGTGAGTTGTTGTCCTTGTAGCTTTGCCAGTAATCCAGCCATAGAGCCAGAAACAAACTGAACTTTTCATCTTAAATGTGTAAATCTTCATTTATGCTTCCTGCTCTTCCACTGCCACAATGCACAATGAAATAAACATGAAAAAGAAAACATTTTTTCCTGATATTCACAGGCATCCAGTCAAGAGGATCGGAAACGTGACTTTGAAAAGATATTTTCCCACTATGATGTTGTAAGTACTTACTATTAAAGAGGGAGACATCCTGGGAACAGTATAATGAAACTATGTTGCCTATTATGTTTCTCCTGGACCTCGTGGGGTCCATTATTGAAACAGCAAGTCCCCCTATTCAGTTTGCTGATATTAAGACTGATGCCTAGCAACTATTTCTAGCCATCTCTTTTTTTCCTATCATTCTCAGATGTGTTCTGTGTCCATTTATTTTCCTCTCTACTGGTCTCCATGCTGTTTAGCTTTGTTATGTCTGTGGCTCGTATGATTCTGCTCAGTCACATCAGTCTTAGTGCTCTCTTAAATTGGGTTATTCCGTTTGGTCCTAATGGGTTCTGTGTTCCAGAGCAAGACTGGAGCCCTAGAGGGGCCGGAGGTGGACGGCTTCGTAAAGGACATGATGGAGCTGGTCAGGGTGAGTCATGGGGTCAACACTGTTCAATATCATCTCTGTGGTGTCTTGAAATCAGGTTGTAGTTCGTTATTGATCACATTAGGAAACAGATTGCCATGTTCTCTGCCCTCCAGCCCAACATCACTGGACCTGAGCTGGACAAGCTTCGGGCCATCCTCTTGCGCCACTGCGACGTCAACAACGACGGGAAGATCCAGATTAACGAGCTGGCCCTTTGTCTGGGGTTGAAGTCCAAACCCTGAAGTTCTGGCCTACTGCTCGGGCTCATCTGGGTGTCTGTGAAAAGCACTGACAGGATCTGCATGGGTCAACGGACCAAGTTAGGAAGTGTATGTATTTGTGTTAGACTTATATGAACTGTTTTTGTGCATATAAAGAAGAGATGAAGCTACTCGATATTTCCCTTTGTAGCAATCCATTTTTAAGCTTTGTGAATTGTGAGTGTTGTGTTACTACTTCAGATAGCTTTCTTGCTGTAGGTAAATACCTATTAAAACTGCAAATCAATTGAAGTGCTCTGAGCCTCTGCTTTTGATGAATGTCCAGCTGGTGTGACTGCTGCCTCTCTCCAAGTGCCCCCACTGCTCAACACACCTCTGTGCAGGCAATCTGCCCTCAGGCTTCACTCTGCTGATATCAGCCCATTAGCTTCCAACAGATAAGAGTGGCGACACACAGCAGCTGTTGGCAGCCCTGGGCTTTCACAGACTAGCTGACACTGCAGCAGGTCTGCAGTACTTAGATACCCCTGGAAACTACTGTGGACACCGGGCACAGAGAGGGGGCACTTAGCGCTGTGTTGAAACTAGTCACTGGTCAGATGGTGGCTGCCACTCGTTGCAAGTGCAGACTCCATAATCATCAACTCCACACATGTGAGGTATGAGGGTGTTCTCTGCGCAGCTACTGCTGCTGCTGAAGGCCAGTGTGCGAAAAAGCCAGCAGCTGTTCGGTCCGGCAGAGTGTTTACTGTCTGCCTCCCTCGTGGTTGCCAATAGCACAGCTGCCTCTAAGTCAACAAACACCGCTAGTGACAGTCAGGTGCAGTGACGGACTGGGATTAAAAAACGGCCCTGGCATTTTCACCAACCAGCGGCCTACACGGGGACGTGCGTGCAGGTGTCCGCAACACACAGATATAACTTCACATGCACGGACATAACACGTTTGTAGCCCCATTGGTGATGAACTCTAACTTTAATATGCATAAAGACTGAACCAAGAACATGGATAGCCTATATATCAATGCACAACTCCAAAAAAATGAATGCAATATGAAATATGAAAATGAAAAAAGAATAGCCTAGAATACATGGATTTCTATGCAACGTCACGAAAACATGCGGGTGCAAGAGGCAGAAAGCACCATAGAACAGCATAGATCAGTGTTCTCCATGAAACGAATAAAATGAGTTTTTGTGCTGAAAACTGCATCAATTCGAAATCACGATGGTTCAATATGTTCAATATCCCTAAAGGAATGCATGTCTTCGCCAACAATTCCGATTGTAGCTTAGGCCTACAGCAGCCGACTATTTAGCTCAAGTTTATAACGTTGTGGACGGCCACCAAGCGTCTTCTGCCCCACGGCTGCGCGCAAATGTAGTTTTGTTGGTAAACGGGAAACCCATGTATAGATCATCAGAGCAGCCGCTCCACAAACGTGTCTTAATTAACATCATGCAGTTAACAAGGTGCGAAGGAGCTTGCTCTTCCCCGCAACCCTGTCTATCACGTCATCAGCATCCAAGTTCATAACGACCTCTTTCTCTGTCGCCTAGCATAAAAGCCTCCAAATTATCCTGTGCATTGGTTTCTATTCTGTAACTTGGAATCCTAGCCTATGATTGCTCTTAAACAAATCATGAAGGAAATAACTGAGATGTACTCTGTTGGTCTGCTTAGTTTTACAGTGAATCCTATGTAAAGGTTTGGAAGGAACTTCAGCTTCAGACTTTCTCTTGGGAAACTGTCAGGCCTATTCATCTTCTCTAATGTAGGCTAGCTGGCTACACCATGTCATTGCCACACACACAAGTGGGGGCAGAATTGGAAATGTGTCATAGAGTGCATTGGTTGATTTGGTTAAAAAGTCACAGGTTAGGTTATTGGTTATTATTGTAATGATGCTATTCATAAATAATGAGCTGTAAAGTAACTCAGACTTTAACAAAAACAAATTTTTAAAGGATATCGACTAATTATCGTCATCGTCAAAATCACCAAAAATATTGAGATATTATTTTTTGTCCATATCGCCCACCCCTAGTCCAGTCCGTCACTGGTCAGGTGTGCCGTGCATGACATGGTGCTGTGTGGGAGGGGAATCCGACATCAGTGATCTATACATGCACCTTATGGTTTCTTATAAAAATGACAGTGTATTGTTTTCAACAGAGCAAGATATTAATCTATATAAATTCTGTTAAATACTTTAGTGCAGGGGTTCTCAACCTTCTCTGCTTCAAAGCCCATCTATTCATACTTGTAACAGGCCAAGGCCCATTAAAAAAGATCCCCACTTTGGGCTAGATTTTTTCTATAGCCTGAAGTCTGTTTTCTTATGCAGTAGTATGCTGGGGAGGAAGCACAAGGAAGAAGGATGTGGGGCGAATTGACAGGCTGGTAAGGAAAGCTAGTTGGAGCTGAACTGGAGTGCATCACTTCACTATCTGACAAAAGGACCCTGAACAAACTGATCAACATCTTGGACAATGAGTGTCACCTACTCCACAGCACTATTGTTAAGCAGAAGAGCCTGATCAGCTGGAGACTTCGCTCACTGCCTTGCACAACTGACAGACTGAGAAAGTCATTTGTCCCCAGGGCCATTGAACTGTTCAATGCCTCACTTAAGGGAAGAGGAGAGATAGACTTCTCTGCATAGTCTGTCTGCCTCTTCACCCCCTCCATGTTTGGTACTGTCTGTCCACTAGCCACTTGTACCACTGTCTTTATGCCTCACTGTTTGCGTGCTATATTAGCACATCGGCACATATGCATACCCCCCCCCCCCCTCCATGCCACAGCTGAACTGTGGCCACACTTATACATTGTCTTAAATAGTTGAATATATAGATATATAGACTATACTTTACTTTATTTCTGCATTGTTGCACTGTTGACTTACTCATTTGCACTATCACCATGACCACTATCACCATTGCACTACCACCATGACACTCATTCACACAGAGCACCTTAGAGCACCTTACCATACCTTACCATACCTTACCATACCATACCTTACCATACCTTACCATACCATACCGAGGCACCATCGAGAGCATCCTCTCCAGCTGTATCGCTGTGTGGGGCGGAAGCTGCACTGAATACAACAGGAAAGCCCTGCAGCGCATAGTGAACACAGCTGGAAGGATTATTGGTGCTTCACTCCCCTCCCCTGAAGGACATTTTCACCACCCACCTCACCCAGTTAAGGCGACCAAAATTGTGAGTGATGCAAGTCACCCCGCTCACAATCTGTTTGATCTACTGCCCTCTGGGAAGAGGTACAGAAGCCTGCGCTCCCACTACCAGACTCACCAACAGCTTCATACACCAAGCTGTAAGGATGCTGAACTCTCCCTCCTCTCCCCTCCACCCTCAGCTACATAACATCCTGGACATTGGACCCAAAATGGCCGCCTGCACTACTCCACTTGCACACTTGCACACTTGCACACTTGTACACTTTACAACTGGTGTTGTTGTCCTGAACACAACACTTCTGCTGCTCTTACATAACTTGCACCACTATGCCACTTTCTTCTTACTTAGGTCAAACAGAACTACCCAAGCCTTTTATTGGCCTGAATTTGCACTAGTATTTTTATTGACTGTCTATGCACAATTTCAACCACATTTTGCTGCTCTTATTTTTTCATTATTATATGTGCCCTCTTATTTACTTATTTACTTACTTTTTTGTTTACTTGAATGTTATGTTTGTCTGTGGACCTAAATTGGTAAAATATGTCTTGTCTTCACCGTGGGATAGTGAGAAACGTAATTTCGATCTCTTTGTATGTCTGGAACATGTGAAGAAATTGACAATAAAGCTGACTTTGACTTTGACTTTGACTTTGACTATGCACAGAGAATCACAGGCTCAGTCCCTGCCTCAGTCATTGCAAGCGCCTCTGATTTATTAATCACCACTATGTGGATACTGTTTTTAGAATTTATTTAGATTAAGTGTTAGTATAATTTGTATTTTTGTAATTTGTATTTTAGTATATTTTTATATATTGTATTAAGTGTTAGTATAATTTGTATTTTAGTATATTTAGCATATTCTTTATCTTCTACTGTCCTTATTGCTTAGTTGTGTTTTTATATTATATACTTTAATTACTCTTTCTGCTGTTAAAGAATGTGTTTGTGTTGTATGTATGCTGCTGCTGAGACCTTGGGGATCAATAAAGTATCTATCTATCTATCTATCTATCTATCTATCTATCTTTTCTTTTGAAGTAGTTAACCGGCTTGTCTCCAGATGCCGCTTCAGTTTTGAAGGCTCATTTGACAGCATTAATACACATGCAATACACTGCGCTTTGGACTCAATATCATCACCTCCATTGACAAATTCATATTTTATGGAATCCAGATTGTATTTTCGCAGAACCTTAGTAGTTTTAGGTAAAATATTAGGCCGCTGGCTTCTCCGCGGGCTGGAGAGGCTAATCAAGTGGGCAAGAATGGCCTTCAAGCCAGCCAAATCTAGGTCCTTGGTCCTGAGGAAAGGGAGGGTGACAGATAAGTATCGCTTCTACCTGGATGGAGTTCTAATCCCACCAGTGTCTGACAAGCTGGTGAAGAGCTTGGGGAAGATCTTCAACGAGACCCTGAAAGACACCGCAGCGGTCCAGTCAACACAGAAGGAACTGAAGACATGGCTATCAGCTATGGATAAGTCAGGGCTTCCAGGGAAGTTCAAGGTATGGATGCACCAACACGGTATCCTGCCAAGACTCCTTTGGCCACTGCTGGTATATGAAGTCTCAATAACCACTGTGGAGGGCTTCGATCAAAACATCAGCCAGTTCCTGCAGAGGTGGCTGGCCCTGCCAAAGAGCCTCAGCAGCATTGCACTGTATGGGCACACCAACAAGCTCCAGCTTCCCTTCTCCGGTCTGACAGAGGAGCCAGGGAGGTGTTACTTTACAGAGACTCTGTTGACACCAGAATCTCCTCTGCAGGCATCATAGTGAAAACTGGGAGGAAGTGGCAGGCTCAGGAGGCAGTCGAGCAGGCAGAAGCAAGGCTAAGGCATGGCGTTCTGGTAGGCTCCGTAGCAGTCGGACGAGCAGGGCTTGGTAGTCATACAAGACCACAGTACCACAGTGTTCAGGGGAGAGAGAAATGGCGGCTAATCCAGGATGAGATTTGTGCAGGGGTGGAGGAGGAGCCCCCCAGCAGCACAGTGACCATGCGCCAGCAAGGAGCTTGGACCAACTGGGACCATGTTTCTACCTGGAAGATCACCTGGACTTTGAAAGGCAGAACCAGCGAGACTCAAGTTCTTAACCCTTAAAGGTGTAGGTTTTTGAACATTCTAAGTTCCGCAACAATTGAAGGTTCTAAAATTCTATGTTGAATTCAATGAACCCAGATATTCTTTAGAATGTTAATTTCCCAACATTCCCGTCACACCAGTGTGACGGTACTCCTTTAAGGGTTAATTCAGTCTGTGTACGATGTCCTCCCAAGCCCTTCCAATCTGCATTGTTGGAGCTTGGCAGAAACACCTGCGTGCCCATTGTGCTTAGCAAGAGGCTCCCTGGAGCCTATCCTAAGCTGCTGCCCAAAAGCCCTGGGAGAAGGGAGGTTCACATGGCGCCATGACCAGGTGTTGAAGGCAGTAGCGGAGACCATCATCACGGGTATTCAGCAGAGCAAGCATCAGCTCCCAGCAAGGCACAACATCGCTTTTGTCAGGGCAGGAGACAAAACACAAACAGGGCTGAAGACCTCAACAGGGCTGCTAACCTCAGCGTGTGATTGGCAGCTGAAAGCGGACCTCGGGAGACAGCTGAAGTGCCCGGAGCACATCGCTAGGACATCACTCAGGCCTGACTTGGTTTTAACATCTGACTCCTCAAAACAAGTGGTGCTGTTGGAACTTACAGTTCCCTGGGAGGACCGGATGTAGAAAGTCCATGAGCGGAAAAAGGCCAAATACCTTGAGCTGCTAGAGGCCTGCAGAGGGAATGGGTGGAAGGCACGCTGTGAGTATTGAGGTGGGCTGCAGGGGATTCGCTGGGCAGTCTCTGCACCGGGCACTCAGGCTCCTTGGCATCAGAGGATTGCAGAAGAGAAAAGCCACCAGGAACATCACTGAAGCTGTAGAAAAGGTGGTTGTGGATGAAGAGGGGGGATCCATGGTGTAGCGTGCCACTTGGACACAAGCCGGGGAAACTGATCATCCCCGGTTGGGTCGCCCAGGTGAGGGTGTCTGATGATCAAAGACTTGACACACCCAATGACCTTGGGTCCATCACTGATGATTTGTCCAAGCTGCACCATCTACAGGTAGATGGTGTTTCTCCGAACTGGCCTGTCACTAACATCACTATCTATCCTACGTGCACCACAGCACAGAACAGTGTTTCTCAAACGTTTTCATACCAAGGACCACTTAACCAATAAAAAAAAAACCTCACGGAAAAAAAGAGGCCTACTTCAACAGTATTATACAATAGGCCTACTCACTGAACCACCTGCTTATGGTCTTTGCACCTTGTTTATTGTGTCAGAAGATTATGATTTAAACTGGCATAGCTTACTTAACTGTTTGGATTTACATACAAGTTGGTTCAATATTGCAAACAACTCATCTATATTATATTTTACCACGTCTGCTCGCGGACCACTTGGGATAGCTTGCGAAACACACTTTGAGAAACACTGGCATAGAACATTAGCTTGTCAAACTGAGCGTCTCAAATTGATGACGTTTAAACATTTCCCGGCCCACTTAATTGCTCTGCACAGCCCACTAATGGGCCCAGTGTTGAGACACACTTTAGTGAACTTCCTTTTCTCTGATACAATTATGTGAACTTCCTTTTCCAGATACAATTATGCTCAAATAAAACCAACTTACTATTATTATTATTTTTTTCATGTGTAGATATATATTTACTGTATATAAAGGAACTTTGCAGTTTTGTGTTTGGGAAAATTCAGAATTTGATTTACCTAGATAAATGATAAACTCTATCCTCCTATCAAACTTTTTTTTATCTTCATTATATCTTCATCGTGTGATATTTCATCATTTCAATATCTATTTATTTGATATCCATTTTAACTATGTCTATTTCTTTTGGTGTATAATTATTAGTTCATCTTCTGAGCACTCTAGGTGTACAGAAAGAGACATTAACAAAGTAGACCCCCTGTAAATGAGAGAGATTGAAAACTACAAGTGGTCTCAGAAACGGTTGTGTGAGTCACAACCCCAGAAATGATCTAGCTGATTTATGGCCTGTATCCATAGAAACACTGCTCTGATATAATAGGAAGGGTTAAAGTAGTTTGCCATGCAATGAAGAAGCTGTAGGCTGAGTCCATCTGTGCTACCCAGATACTGAACTTTTGTAGTCTTTTGTCCTTGAAATGGTTGTTTTTGGCGGGAAATATCAACCTGTTCTTTGGTAGCACCAAGTTTATTTGCTTACTCCCACAAAGAAAAAAAAACAACAACTCTATTCTTTAGGGCTACTGTATGTGTTGACAGGGCCATCAGTATCCCCTCATAACTTTGAAAACTCATTTGTGTTACCATGTTAGCACTGTGTCACAACAGGCATTGTTGATTTATTTGTGACAGCTTACTAGCGGTGACACATCTGTGATGTTGATTGGTGGATGACATGTAGCAGCAGACCTTGTAGGTAGGCTATCCAAATAGAGTCTAACAGGGACAGGTGGAAGGACCTGCTGCACTTTACAATCAAACGTGCATTGTTCATTACAAATATGTTTAAGTATGCTACACTATTAAATATTTGTGTAAGGCTTGGATTTTGGGCCAACGCAGCCAAATGCGAGCCAAATTGAGGTTTGTTTAAATGTTTGATGAATTGTTTTATCTGGTGTATTTGACATTCTAACTTGTTAACTTGTTAACTTGTTAAAGGAACTATATGTAAGATTGTGGCCAAAACTGGTACTGCAATCACTTTCAAATTACTGTAGAGCGATGTATCCCCTCCCCCCTGACTCGAGGTTGCCAACCCGAAACACTACTGACTTTGTGATTGGTAGATAGGTGGAGGGTGGCGCATCAGGCCAAAACACAACATGACATGACAAAACACAACATCATCAGTTGAGGGCTGCAAGTTCACTTTTTAAATGACAATATCCTGGCCGGACTACTGTTGTCAGTGATATAAGTATTTGAAATGAACATGATTTCTTAATGTCTAGTGACATATTAGGGCCATTTTATGATTAATTGAAATACATTTCTTACATACGGTTCCTTTAAGTTTGCATTTAAGTTTGTTGTTTGGTTAAGCTTACTTTGTTTCTTTGTTCCTTTGATACAGTACCGGTGTATGCCTATCTGAGTTTTACCTTACATTCAATTTAAGTGATATTGGTCACATTTACCTTTAAGTTTTACTGGTTAAATAAATTGTAAATTTACCCACCAATTACATATCTCTCTTCTCATATGCCATATCTCATATGCCATATCAATACTCCGCTATAGTTGATTCATTACTTGGTGATAATTCGAGATGCAAGTTCTTGATTTTATGGAGTCAGATTAATAGTGGTTTCTCGTAATATTACCATTGCTTCACCAGTCTGAGTCTTATTGTTCAACATGTGCAAACTTGTGAGCGCCCAACACAACTCTCCTCGTGAGGAACGTGTCTGTGGCCTCTCTCTACTTTCAGTGCTGAGCCAGACGTGATCTCATGTCGCGGCCTCTCCTACACTTCCTTTAAGCAGTTTCTGTTTTGGTAACAATACACAGCAAAACATTATTTGAACTGACTATAACATGAAAAAGAAGTAAGGACTATTAGGATTGGGAATTAGGAATTAGGATAGGCCCATTCATCATTGTGAAGTTATACCTGTCTAAATTGCATATTTGTGGTTATCAGCTGTAGGTCAATGTTCTATTAAGTATTAGCTTGAGCATACCCTTTTAAATCTTACTGAAATTATTGAGTGTTTTTAACTCAATGTTATGAACTGAAAGTACATATCTATGTTTTTCATTTTCCATTTCTACTAAGTGGGCTATGATGTGTGAGAGTTTGAGTGCCCCCTTGTGGCCTAATATTTTCACTACAGATGGGACTGCTCTACTGACTAAAATCCTTTTACCCTCACCATCTCAAATGTCCAAACGTTGATTTCAACATGAAGATGATGCTAAGATGAAATGGATCTAAGGCTAATATTCTAGGAGGAAACACTGTACAACCAGTACTGCTGCATCAGTCCATTTACTATGTTTTTAGTAATGCAGAGTACAGAATTACAAAATTACAACTAAAGCTGCATATATTTTATTGCAAAATGAACCAGGAAAATGATATATCAGATGAAGAGCAGGTGAAAATCTTAATCTCATTTTGTTTTATCTCACACAAATCAACTGCTTAATAAACTACATTTAAAGTGTACAAGTATCAGATTACAAGGTATCACTGCATGACAGAACAACTAGGATTTAATGTGATCAAACACTTGATTTATATGGTGCTTGGTGTGGAAATTTCAGACACCTGACCTGAAAAGACACTGGGATGGTGCTAACATTAGAATGCACAGATGACTGCCCAGATCAACAGCAGCAGAATCCAGGACACGCTGGCCATGTTGGATGCGTTTGATGGCCCTGGTAGCGGTGGAGTTCTGTCACAGCTGGGGTTCGGGCTCTCCATCATGTCACTGATCTTGTCAATGGTGCCCCAGTAGGTGTTCTGCCAAAATTAGAGAGGGAAGTATATCTGTTTATTTGCATTTTAGATTTGTAATTATTTCTATGTTTGAAATAGGCCTAGGGCCACGGTTGTCAAACTGGGGTACGTGCTGATTTCAGGGGGTACGCGAAAAAAGATCTAAGTCATATACCTTTTCAAACGTTTTCTCTATCCCACGTTGGTAACTTAACTTCCGCATTTGCACTGCACATTAAAAACTTATTTTCTCCGCATTAACAAAATGTTCGAGAGTGGAGACAGAGAGGGTAAATTAGTGAACGTGCTTGCAGATTCAAACATGCGCTCTTCCTCCAAGAAGAGGCGACTCGGAGCTCAAACACGTGACAGCACTTTACCTCGGGAAAGCTACCTTGCCTCGCTGTGAAACAGTACAGCCTTTTGGTCAGCTCCCATCTCCTCGCAAACTGCGGAGAATAGACGCGCTTTTAAGGGCCGGGTCTTGATGAAATTCACCACAACTCTCACAACCTCATTCAAAATCTCATCCAGGTCGGGACTAACTAAGCTGCCTTGACACGAGCGCTTCCCTATGAATAACATAGTGCGTCCATTGCGCATCGGGTGCTACCTGGGCCTAGGCTACAGATAAAAAAATAATAAAAAAAAAAACTGTTTTTCACGTCAGTTCGCGACCCACAGTTTGAGAAACTCTGACTAATGAACATTTCTTGACGAAGCTGGCCTATCTTAGCGATATATTTGGAAAGCTCAATGAGTTACAAGGCAAAGACAAGCACCTAGCAGATAAGATCACTGCATTCAACAAGACGATTGTGTGGTGAGATTAGGTGCAGATCTATTTAAAATCATTATATTCAGCACATTTGTAGGCCTATCATATGTTGACTATTGATGAGATTTGTATCATATGTTTATGATCCTATTCACTATTCTCGACAACATTGATAAAAATAAATATTAATAAAACAATTGAAAAAAAACTTGTTAACAATTGGTGGTGTTGGGGGTACTCCGGAAGATCATAATGTCTCAGGGGGTACATGCCTGTTAAAAGTTTGGGAACCACTGGCCTAGGGTAAGGTCTCCAAGAGTGTGTAAACTGATGTTTGTGCTTTCACAATTTCAGTGAAAACCTGAGCCTTGAAAGAATGCATTGAGATGGAGGTCAGTATCTAAATATGAAAAAGATGAAGAAAATGCATGCCTTGGATAACATGTCTATGCTATGATAGGGCGTTTTGATGACCATAGAATATGTTGTCATGATTTGAGCTTGGGCCTTGGCCTGCAGAAACAAATATGGCATTTTGGATGAAGTATTTGTGTTTCACTTGCCTCTCCATCATCTACCATAAGGTCTTGCGGGATATCTTTTAAGGTCCTCTCATACTCAGTGACTGCCTCTTCATCCCATGTCTTCTGGCTGAGTATAGTGTAGAATTCACTACAACACAGTTGGCACAATATTAATACAAGCCACCCAGCTGAGGTACTGTAGAGGTGGTAGAGGTGGAACAGGTTTTCCATTCTATTTAATAGAATTCCAAGATATTATGTAAGGGATAATGGACGACACAGCGTTCGGTTCATAGAAATTAATGCACGTTCAAGGTTGTAAAGCGGCCCCGACGCACAGGTGTGCATATGGTTATTACACATTCTAAAGAACGCAGGACAGTGGAAAATTCAACCAAGCAGTGTAATTAATAAAAAAAAACAGGGTAATTGGTAAGGTACATTCCAATTGTTATGTTTAAGTCATAGTCCTGTGTCTTACTTATAGTTTGATGCTCCCAGGTTAGTCTTTAGAGCGTCCATGTTAGGAAAACTGACGCAGTTGGTTAAATTGGAGGCAGGATAGTAAAAGAGGAAAGCCAGACACATCTCGTCCTGTGTGCCCAAGCCACCCTGATGAGAGAAAGTGACAAAGTTTTAGTGATAAAGTGGAATTCAAAGCTGTGATTAAAATACTCAATATTTTCATACTGACCCATGTGAAACCTGTGCGATTAGCGGTGTCATATGTGCACTCTACCAGAAGAGTATCTCCCTACAAATCAAAGCCAGGCATAATCAGACAGCAGTTAGCAGCAAGTGTTAGCACAGACTTTTAAGAAAGTTTGAAATATTGTTATACTGTCACAATTTAAACCATATCCATATTCTCTAGGTCTCTCCAGGTCCTATTCACCTAGAGAACACATACACCAACACCCTCACATTTAAGTAGGCCTACAAATATTTGATCTGTCATGCATGTCAATCTCATAAAACATTCTACATGATAATAAACCATAGATGCAAACCATTTGAAGAGTTTTTGTTTTGCCCAGGTTTTTGACTTCCTGATATTCAAAGTCGTAGTGATCATCAAAGGCCATAAATCCAATCTGTTCGCCATCCCTGAAACATAGTAGATAAGAGACTGAAGAATTTGCAAACTGTTTTGTTCCCTCCAGTGATAGATCCTCTAACTGCATAGTTTACACGGACATTAATATACCGATATTAAACCAATTTAGACAATATTTTAATACACTGGCATATAAATAACATAAACAACATTTTCTGATTACCTTAACCCAAGTAAGTTCATAGTTGGAATAAGCAATAATTGAATAAAGACAGGAGTATTCCGAATCGACAGGAGTATAATTATAACGTCCTATAACAATTTTCATTGCAGAAACTTTTACAGAATCAACCGTCTTTACTAGTAATAATTGGGTTATGCTGCATTACATGTACACAGGAATATGACTGGAATAGTCAATCAACACATAATGTAAACCCCATAATTGCAATATTGACTTATTCTGAATAAGGTCAATAGTTAGAATATTAATGTCCATGTTAACATAGTCACTGATGCAATCATATCCCTTTGCTGGTATATTTTAGTATAAAATTCTTCATGTAAAGTGGTGGTAGTATTGTGGCTAAGGAGCTGGGCTAACATAACCTGACAATAGCCAGATGAATTTCGCTCCGCCTAGCTCCACTCATCCATCTGGAACCGATCCATTGAAGTATTGCTTCAGAAGGCTGGGCCTAATCAAAAAATGCTTGCATATGATTGAATAAGCCACTTGTCCGTCATCTATTGACGTGCTACTTCAACCACTCACATCGAAGCCAACCCGTGGCGCTGATAACAGTCTCACAGTCGCTTCTACGCTTATGTCACATCTATGAAACTCCCGCCCTGCGTCCCTGATTGGCTGAACCATAAAGTCGGTTGCAGAAATCACTCTCAATGGAAGAGGTCCCAGATGGATGTGAGTGAAGCTAGGCGGAGCTAAGCGGAACGACATTCATCTGGCTATTGTCAGGTTAGGGCTAACATGCAGCAGCCAGAAAAGATGTGGGTTCTATTCCCAACAAAGACCTTGAACCTTGTGCCCTTGGACAAGGTACTTAACTCTGAGTTCATATTTTTTCATTTTATACTTGTAGTTTTCTCTTATGTGTTTTGTTGACATGAAACATCTCCATCTCACCTAAAGTGACCCACCCGAACCTTCCGCCCTGCCAGGTGAGTGTGCAGTCCAGTTGCAAACACCTGCATATCCTTAGCCTGAGGAACCCACACATGCGAAAAAGAAAAAAAAGAGAAACAAGAGAGAAAAAAGAGAAAAACAAGAAATAAAAGGATTAAGTCACTCAGTCAAGACGTTCAGGTTAGTACCTCCGACGCAGGCATGATAAACATCTGCAGGATCTGCAGTTTTATGAAGATGACATTTAGCAACTTCCATCATTTCATGAATCGGAACATTCTGCAATACACATTGCAATGTTACATGATCGGACAAACTGACGATTAAAGTACCTCTGTGTTAATGGAAGTGTTACACACACCATATGTGTGAAAAGATGTGGCATTGGGTGGTATGCTGTACCCAGGGGCCACTGCTAAACCAGCCATCAGAACACCTGCATCATGCTTGCGGAGCTGGGATGTGTAGTGAAAGCGCAGCCCTGAGTTGTCCACTCGACCTGAAAGAGGACGAGACACGGCAGACATTTTGGACATTACCGTTGTGACATCTTACAACTTTGAATAACAACCAAGGGTGTCGCTGTGGTAGCGGATGCCATGCAGTCCACTTAAGTTATCATTAATTAATCATTTCAAATCATTAATTAATCATTACAAGTCATTTGCTTTGATTTCTAGAATTCAAATTATACAGAGCAAGACATTCTTTCATACTTAGATTGAAACTGATATTCAAACCACTTTCTATCCAACTAGCTGTAGTTTCTTTTAAAAAAGCCTACAAGAGGACTTTACTGAAGAAGGGTATAGCAGCCTTTTTTCTGACATTGTGAGGCAACACTGTTTAAACTACACAAAATCTAGCTCTGTGCAATCACCTGCTATACAACAGAGTTTAGACAGTTCTGCATAGTACTGTACCTTCAATCAAGGTTGGATTATTGTAGTGGATCTCAAGCCTATACAGACAGCCCCCCTCATCTCCTCCAATAGGAATCCCCACATGCTCTGGGACCTCGAAGTCCTGTGATCAAAAAGATTCACATTTCCACATCAGTGTTTAGAGAGAGGTAAAGCAACGTCCTTGCTATTTGAGAGGCATCATGCATGAACCAGACAATACATGCACTTTGTCTCTTACATTTCTTAGTTTATTGTCATGCTTAAAAACCTTAAAAAACAACAACAACAAAAAACTCACCCCGCCCCCAACGCCCCATGCAGCCATGACTTGGAAGCAGACTCTGTGATCGGGATTAATGTAGCATTGCCCCTGAAAGGTTTTGTTCATCTGCGGCGGACATTTGTAGAGAAGCAAATGGTGCACGAGATCCAGGTGATCAATCAGTGGTTCGATCTAGATTATGGGCAAGGACAGCACAGCATCATCAGGTAGTCTCAGAAAACAACGGATTTCAATCTAGATAAATCACTTGCATTTAACTTGAGCAAACGTGGATTTACATGTGGAATCATTTTCAACAAAGTAACAAAACCTTGAGTGAAACATATTTCTTGTTAAAGAACTCGATTCGATTCGATTCACTCATTTGGAATACACAACATAAATTTAGTTCAAACCTAAAAATATGAACTCTTTCCCTATAAATGTATTACTTCATACATTTTACTTCATCCCACTGTAGTACTAACTTTCTGCCGCAGGATTTATTTTGTGTGCCATAGTGTAGACAGGAATGCATTAGTATCCAACTAGAGTCATCCATTAGTAATCATCCATTAATAAACATTATTGATAACTTGAAGCAGAGAAAAAAAATATTGTAAATAATGAATTTCCATTTTTTCAGTCTCATATCCATTCAGTTCCAATACAAAGTTTCTTGCCTACCCGATAGATGTGCTGTTTCTCAGCAAATGTGGGAGCATTTATTATCCTGCACTCATAACGGGTTTCCTCAGTAGGAATTGTGAACTGCAAAACAAAGTGATATGATTCAGTTCAAACCACTGATTGCTTTTTGCCAGGTCTGTTCTCATATTTGGATACAATAGGAGATATGAGAGAAGTCATTTACATTTAACATGGTCATGTCGAAGTACTGGCTCTGGGTGGGGTCGGAGCGAGGCATGTACTTGAGCAGATTCACCTCCTTGGTGCCCCGGCGCTGTCTGTGATACCCAATCTGATCAGTCTGCCCATACGCATAGATCAGCTTGACTGGAAGTTCCTGCAGGTCAGGTGGGAGGAAGACGTGGTTAGACAAGTCTTAAAGACAAAGATAAACTGCGCAATAGTGTGTAGATCAAACTGGGAGATGAGCGATGATTGATATTGATATTTGATATATGCCACATTACTATATGATCTCCAAGAGGTCTAAGAAAAGGAAGCATTTTGATGAACGAAATTTTGGTCCAAATATTATGGTGAAAATTCCAACAGATGTAGGCCTATTACTGAGATTTATTCTGAGTATTGTTTTCAGTAAGTAAGGCCATTTATCACCGCAAATTAAAATACAGACCTCTTGATTAAGTGGTCACTAATTTCACACTGAACTTTGACAGTTCTTGACAAACGTTCTAGGCCATTGGCTAATCATAATAATGGGGAAAAATGTTTGTGGTTGTCTAGGTCATCAAGTAACCTAGAAACTAACAGTGTTACACAACAAACACAACAAAACCAACTCCATGAGAAATTGATAACCATCTCCACCTCTTCTGAACTCTTCTGAACTTTCCTATCCAGCTTCCACCATCCTCTAGCTCTCTCATTTCACACTCTCAAATAGCTTCATTTAATACAGCTAAACTCCCTGCACAATGGACCACAATGAATCTTTACAATCACCCTTTGTGCCTATTATTTACAGACCATGTTTAAGAAGGTGTGCCAAAAACTTGTTTTTCTGCTATTTTAGAATCACCAGTTGTGAAATGGGTGGTCCCATGATTCCTTTGAAAATAAAGTAACTGATGCCTCGAGTGTCCCGCAGCTCAACTGGTAGAGCAAGGTGCAAACAACGTCTAGCCCAAGAACTGAGCAGCCAGAGAGCCGGCACACACGTCTGCACTGGACTGTAATGGTCTCCTTTCATTAAGTAATTTGCTATGAATAGTCTACATATAGTATAGTATAAGGAGGGTAAATGTAAAAACACAATATTTTAAAATGATCCTCAGTCTGGTAAATTACTCTCTACTGTCCTCAATAACCATGATAAATTAAAGACATTTTTATGGGCAATGCATCAGAACTGTCTGAGCCTTAAGTGAATGAGGTTGCCCAAACGGTCCAATCAAATGACAGTTCAAAAGTCACCCAGATGACTATTCATAATATCATGCATTCCTTAAAACCACAGTCATGACTTTATCAATTTCCTTGAGATTTATACGGTAAACAGAGGCGGACAGAGTACACCACTTCATTACTTGAGTAAAAGTACAGATACCCTTTGCTAAATTTTACTCAAGTACAAGTAAAAGTAGATGACTACTGATGTCTACTTAAGTAAAAGTACTGAAGTACTTGTTTTGAAAAGTACTTGAGTATCAAGAGTACAAGAGTAGCCTACATTTTTTAAATATTGCATTACTACTGCCACAGTGCTTACATTTATGTACAGAAACGTCATACATGGAGTTATGAAAAATGTTAATGTTAATACCTTGGAGAATGTAAAATGAATTGGAAGTAAAATCAAGTCATTTTCATCTCTTTACCATGTTGCCAGGGATGGGCAGTATTTCTAATACATGTATTTAAAATATGTATTTCAAATACAAAATACTATTTTGTAATTGAAACACTTGAAGCGAAAACTATCATTAACTTGTTTAGAAAATTGAAATAGTCCTGCAAGGTGGGGCCACAGGTTGGCACATTCCCGGGATGGACCTGCTGCGTCTTCATCCATTGTTTCGTCCATGGTTTCGTCTCTTATCTAAATCTAACCATGGAGTTGACTTTGGCGGAAAGCTGAAGGTGATTGCTGATAGGCTGTCCCAATCATTGGCACCTGCACAATCCAATCACGTTTGAGAGGGAAACAACAAATTGAGGGTTTCCGAGATTTTTCTTTTTTCCTTTTTTTTTAGAAGTAGTAACGGGAACTCACGGTTATGGATAGAAATGTAGTGGAGTAAAGAGTACAATATTTGCCTCTCAAATGTACTTGAGTAAAGTCATGAGTACTCCCCAAAAATGATACTCGAGTAAAGTACAGATCCCTCAAAATTGTACTCAAGTACTGTACTCAAGTAAATGTACTCCGTTACTGTCCGGCTCTGATGGTAAATATGGGCCTGTCTAGTAATATTGTATATTATAGAATTTATATCGGACATTTTTAGACACACAAAGTGCTTTACACAGAGAACATAACAAGACATAACAAACAATTATTTGTAAAAATCCATAAGTTAATTGAATGATTAAATATTGAATATTTGACACAGTGGGGACAGTCAAAGCATCAACTACAAGCATGTATCGCTAGCTTCACCTAAGCATATCACAAGCTGATCCTAATTAATTAGGGAAAATAACGATTGCTTGGAGGAAATTGTGCCTCACAGTAATAGGATGGTCATCTGTGTCACAAGACTTGATGGACCTCTCGAACCTCATGGTGGTCTGTCCATCGGTCTCAGTGAGAGAGAGCAGACTGTAGCTCTGCTTCTGGTCAAGTACAGGCCTCTCATTTCCACTGGCATGGTAGTCCTGCAAAGGGTAATAAGAAGATGGTGGAAGATCATTGAATATTGCTGGATGAATGAAACCTACTTGGCTCCATGATTCTGAAATTTAAAAATGATCAATTAAGCGAAGTTTAACTCAATTAAAGACTTCCAAGATGTCACATTAAATGTTTCATTACAAAAGCAAGAGAGAAAATGGAAGTGGGAATGTCTGAACACTAAAGATAAGGACAAAGAAAGATAAAAAAAGAAAAGTATGAGCATAATTTCTGTTCTTTACCCCAAAATAATATCCATCTGAGTTCACTCCTCCAATGACTATATCAGCCCCATTCATGCCCCCATTGGGACTCAACCCAAAGCTGATCCAGCCTGTGGTATTTACGCACAACTCGAAGGTAATGTTGCCTTGGACGTCGTCAAAGCCCCATTTCAGCATTACCAGCTCCTCTGAATCCAGGCACTCTGTAAAGGGTAAGAGTGGGTCCTCTTGAGCTCGGGTCTCCATGGCAAGAACCAGGACAAGGAGAGGCACGACTATCGGGCAGGTCATACTGCTGACCAAAACTAATCTTGTGTTCTCACTCTGCGTTCCTTCCAAATCACCTTGCTCTGCCTTAATCTTCTGCTCTCTCACATCCACCCTTGGTCTGGATAGGTAGGGTCACCTGCTCTCATTCTTCTAAACAGTTTTTTTGTCAGTCCTCCTCTCAAATTTCTGTTTTGGCTCAGGTATCAACTATAGGTGACAATGTGTGCATGACACTTTACATCTTTGTTTCTCTCTCTCTCTCTCTCTCTCTCTCTCTCTCTCTCCCTACCTCCCTCTTGACTTTTCAAGACTTTTTAGAGAAATTGTTGAAATCAAGGTTGCGAGCCTCCTTTTTGAGAAGCTCTCACTTCATTGCAGTATGGATGTCTAGAAATGAATTATCTATCAATGACAAAAACAGCCATTTTTTAACTCTGCACCTCCCACCTCCCCTGACACACTCACACACACACACACACACACACACACACACACACACACACACACACACACACACACACACACACACACACACACACACACACACACAGTTCTGTTACTGAATTGAAATTGAAACCTTGCAGACTTGGAGACCAGCAATGACAACAGAAACTACCTAACAACAAATAGTTGTATCCATGGGCAATTTCGTTTTAAATATCTTCAAGGTAGGACTGGAATTTTCCCATTTATTGGAAATCTGTTGGCAATATTTAATTTTCCATTTTAAACACATCATGAAAGAATGAACAATAAATAAATAATTATTATTTATAATTTATCACAGCTAATTGTGTGATTATTTAGCTTTTTTATGAACAATGTAGGTTGTATGCCCTCAGTGTCAGTCGTCAGTGAGTCAGGGGCTGGCTAGTCGCAGTGTCCTCCATCTGACCAGCTCCACCCGGTATACTACATCAGACAGTGTCTCTGTCTGTCAGTAAGCACTAAGCACAGACAAACCAGCATCCGGTTTAATACATTAGACAGCGTCTCTGTCTGTCAGTAAGCATAGACAAACCAGCAGCCGGTTTAATACATCAGATAGTTTCTGTCTGTCAGTAAGCACAGATAAACCAGCAGCCGGTATACACCAGACAGTGTCTCTCTCTCTGTCAGTAAGCACAGACAAACTAGCTCCACCTGGTATACTTAAAAACCTCCTGAAGACCCAACTCTTCAAGTTCCGAGAGTACCTCCACTTTTAGCACTAAATACACACTGGCATGACGACAAACAAACACAACATCAACGCTGCAGGGGTGCACAGGGGGGACTCCAGCATTTCCATCTGGTATGCCCAGGACCTGTCGATCCCAGTCTCATTGCCAGCAGCTGGACAGGATCGTCAACTGCGTGGCTTCTCTGGCTTCTCTAAACACAGCAACCTCAAAGTTCCACCCCTGTGCCAAAGTCGTTTTAGGCAAGTCCCTCCACTCGGCGGCCATTTAACAACGCTTTTTGGGCACTCGTCGGGCATCCATTTCGGCACAAATGCGCATGCGCAAGGCTTCACGACACCAATCTTGCTCCAGCGGCGAGATCACATGAATTGGCACGATGTCTTCACAACACACCATATGATTGGCTCAGTGTATTCACATCACACCACATGATTGGCTCAACGTATTCACATGTCGACGTTTTGCCGAGGAAGGGGTGGGATCCCAGATAGCAGACGGGCATTGAAACTATGTAGAATCAACATTACATTGTCAACCATAAATCATTGAATCAATGTCGGATTTCGATGTTGATTTAACATCAGTTTGCACCCTCAGTTAATATTGAAACAATGTTGATTTATTAACTATAGACCAGCGGAATTTCAATTAAAATAAATATTGAAACAATGTTGAAATTACAAGGATACAAGGATACAAGGAAGTTTATTGTCACATGCATATAGTTACTGGAAGTAAGAAATGCAGTGAAATTATGTCTGGTGTCAGCCTATTTGTGCATTAATGGGGGGTAGAAAGGCTAGGCAATCAAGGACATGGGTAGATGGAGGAGAAATCAAAAATAATAAATAAAAAGTGTGCAAAAGTTGGAGAAAGTCAGATATGTGTGTGTGTGTGTGTGTGTGTTTTGACGTGTGATGAAATAAGAAAATAAATAAAAGGTCTGTAGCATAGGGAGAGGGATGTAAAAGTGCTAAAAGTCTTGTAGGTGTGGGTGGGTGTGTGTGTGTGTGTGTGTGGGGGGGGTCATGAGTGCTGAGGAGGAATGAGTGCAAAGTCAGTATCGTGTGAGTTCAGAGTTGGGAAATGTTTGAGAGTGCTGAGGAGTGAATGTGTGCAAAGTCAGTATAGTGTGAGTTCAGAGTTCGGATGGCCTGGGGATAAAAACTTCTCCTGAGTCTCTCAGTTCTTTGTGACTACATAGGCGTCTTCTTGATTTCAGCGGTAGGAATAATCCATTGTTAGGATGAGAAGAGTCCTTCAGAATCTTTTGGGCTCTTAGGAGTACTCTTCTGGAATAGATATCTTGTAGAGCAGGGAGTTGAGTTCTTATAGTACGTTCAGCTGAGCGCACTACTCTCTGCAGAGTACTACAATCTCTAACTGTGGAGTTCCCATACCAGGTGATGATGCTACCAGTTAGAACACTCTCAACCGCTGAAGTGTAGAAGGCCTTCATGATGGATGTAGAAACTTTGAATTTCCTTAGCTGACGAAGGAAGTAGAGTCGTTGTCTGGACTTCTTCAGAACATATTGAGTGTTAACAGTCCATGTTAAGTCTTCAGTAATGTGGACACCAAGGTATTTAAAACTTGTGACTCTCTCTCTACAGGTTGCCCGCTGATCATTAGTGGGGTGTAACTGTAGTTCTGCTGCTGCCTTCTGTAATCCACTACCATTTCCTTGGTTTTATTGATATTCAGTGTCAAGCTGTTAGATTGACACCACTGTGCCACCTCATCAACCTGATCCAAGTAGAACTGTTCATTGTTGTTACTAATCAGGCCCAAGATCACTGTGTCATCTGCAAACTTGATGATGGAGGTATGACTACTGTTGGCTTTGCAGTCATGTGTGTAGATGTTGTACAGCAGTGGACTCCAAACACAGCCTTGGGGAGCACCAGTGCTGATGGTTAATGAGTCAGATGTCAGACCCCCACTCTAGCCACTTGTGAACGGTTGGTGAGGAAGTCAAATATCCAGTGACACAGGGTGGTGTTCAGTCCTAAGGCCTTCATCTTTGTGACCAAGGTGAGAGGTACTATCGTGTTGAATGCTGAACTAAAGTCAATGAACAGCATCCTCACATAATTCCCATTCCCTCCTCCAGGTGAGTTAAGGTGGTGTGCATGAGGTTTGAGATGGCATCCTCTGTAGACCTGTTGGCTCTGTAAGCAAATTGGGGGGTCAAGGAGGCAGGGAGGGATGAGCAGATAATGTTTTTCACAAGCTTCTCAAAACACTTCATCACTGTAGACGCCAGGGCTACTGGGCGTAGTCATTCAGACATGATGGACTTTTGTTTTTCGGTACTGGAACAATAACAGACTGCTTGAGGCAAGTAGGAACTGTCTCTTGAGCCAATGATGTGTTAAAGATATAAGTGAACACAGGAGCTAACTGAGCAGCATGAGGATTTCAAAACCCTGTTAGAAATTCCATCCGGTCCAGTAGCTTTTCTACAATTTACCCTCCTAAAGGCATTGCTCACATCGACCTCAGAGACACAGAAAGGTGCATCCTCATTTGCTTCACATGCTGCAGCTAGTCCAATATAGTCTGTGTTTTTCATGTCAAAGCGAGCATAAAAAGCATTAAGTTCATCAGGGAGGGCTATACTCACATTCATCATAGGAGGGGACTTTCTTTCAAAGCCAGTGAGGGTTCGGAGTCCTTTCCACACTCGTGCTGGATCACCCTCCAAGAAATCAGCTTCAACTCTGTCTCTATAGCGCCGCTTAGCATCTTTAATAGCTCTACGTAAACTATAAGATGCTGTTTACAACCAAACTAAAGATCAATGCGATTTCAATGGTATTTCAATTCATATTAAACCGCACTATAAATCTGGCAAAATATTGGGAAATTCATACCCAGCTTTATCTACAGCCAGGATACATTTGGCTAGGCCTAGGTATGTCTGGTTTAGGCTACACAAGCTTGCATAAATAACCATTGACAACTTGTTATCAGTTTGAAAAGCAAGTGCATTTATTCACTCTTCTTCATTTATAAATTCCCGTGTGCTGTGCTTCCCTGCCATCTATTCAGTAGGCCTACGGTTGCAGTCAGCCTGACCATCCAGTTGAGTGAAGCGGCACCTAACAGAAATAGAAGAAAGATATACAGTGTTAGATAAATATGTTAAACTGAAGGCTACTTACAAGTGAAACTAGAATAGTTCATAGAATAATCATATTCCGTCTATGTACATCGTAGCCTAACTTACAAACTCATTCATGCTTGAGCAGGGTCGGACTGGGAACAAAATTCGGCCCTGGCAATTTTTCCCTGGACCGCCCACTACTGGACCGACGACCCCACACACACACACACACACACAAGCCCACCAATACCAAAATCCCCCCCTGATTCCCCCCATAAATAACAAACACACAGTATCATGCTGTAGCAACACTTCATAAACTGAACCCAAACATTTAGATTTGGACCTATAGGTTATTATATAATCAGTATCGTAATTTCTGTCAACTATGACGATCTCCATGCATGTTCAGTAGCCTATATTTTTAATTTAGTCAAACAGTGACATGTGGTTTAATCAGTGTTGGGCAAGTTACTTCAAAATCGTAATATATTATGTATTACTTATTACTGTCATTTCAAAGTAATTCATTACATTATAATATTACTGTCTCTGAATTGTAAGGCATTGCACTACTATTGTATTACTTTTAAGTTACTTTTACCAAAATATCTAGAAATATGGATTTGGAATTCTAAATGCAGTTTATTATGCTCAATGTAGCTCATTGCACTTCTAATGGAGGGTGATGTGGTACAACATAATGACTGAGCTAGGCTTAAGGCTACAGTAGAATGCAATAGGTGCAGTGATGGCTCATGATGCAATACAAGGAACAATCATAGCCAGAATTTTGTTAAAAGAAGACAAAAGGTCAAAGTCTGGTCAATTGTGATAGAAATGCTGTAACTTTAGGCTTAGGCCTACTCATTAAAATCAACAGAGAGCCCACTACCTGTATATTGTAACCCAAAAACTTAAAGACATGTCAAGATAGGCTACACAGTGCAGCTACTGGCCATTTTGTGCCCTAACTGGTGAAATACAGTATTAACCTAAGTATGTCATTATATGGCCAACTATAAAGATGTAATCTGCCTGTTCCCAGGGATGGGTAGTATTTCTGAAACATGTAATATGTGTTTCAAATGCAAAATAGTAATTTTGTAATTTTAAAAATACTGCAAAATACTATATGTGAAAAACACAAAAAAAGTAGATACTACAGACAGCTGTAATGAATAATTGGTAATTAGGCAACAATGGTTTATGTTTATCGCAATAAGCTAATGTGAGAACAGCTGTGTGATGAGCAAGTTGACCTGTGCAAGTTCACATAAGGACACTGACAAAGGCAACCATGTCCCATTGTCTCCATGCCAATCTTTAACAGAAAAATGTCAGATATCTCAGCCACAATGACATCAATATATGGTAAGGTGTTGAGTGTACCCAGATAGGTCAGTCACTTACGCCTACCATATATCGTCACAGGTGACAAGCTAATCATCGCAAAGTGTTGTGCTAATGCTGGGAACAGGCAGGGATGGGCAAAAATACATCAGAATGTATTTCTAAATAAAATACCTAATACCCTAATTTTTAATGTATCAAAATAAACTACAAAATACAGTAGGCCTAACCATATTACGTATGTATCAAAATAAAATACTGTATTTTTGTATTTAGAAAATACTCAAAATACTTTTTTCAAGGAAGTATGGAAGCACTGCAAAAAAGCTTTTTTTTATCCCAAACATTTAGCCTATTAAAACTATATAGTAAAAAACAATACAATTTGGCCCCTGTCGTATACCATATGCAAGTTCATGTAGTGTGATCAAAATTAAGAATAATTCAAGAATTTACATTTACATTTAGTCATCTAGCTGATGCTTATCCAAATGACTGACAGAGCTTTCAATTAACCACATTATAATCAATAGGCCAAAATCATAATTGTGTATCTGTGCCAAAATTCGTAATTCAAGTCCAGTGCAGAACTGAATAAGAAAATCATACGGCTATGTATCTTGAAGTTCCAGTATGTGAGAGACTTGACGTGCCTTAATATATCCAACCTCAAGTATGCAGCTAATAAGGAAATAGAATTGTTATTTAATTAAACAAGGTGAACTTCTCCCCACTGTAGAATGCAGAAAAGGATGCTACAAGGAAGGGAATTCAAACACACTCAACACCTTACCATCTATTGATGTCATTGTGGTTGAGATATCTGACATTTTTCTGTTAAAGATTGGCATGGAGACAATGGGACATGGTTGCCTTTGTCAGTGTCCTTATGTGAACTTGCACAGGTCAACTTGCTCATCTTTACCAGGGCTGATGCTTCAGCAATAGCCGTCACTGAAAAGCTGTAAGTGTTGTTGAACACAGCCGTTCTCACATTAGCTGATTGCGATAAACATAAACCACTGTTGCCTGTTATAATAACCAATTATTCATTACACCTGTGTGTAGTATCTACTTTTTTTGTGTTTTTCACATTTAGCATTTTGCAGTATTTTTAAAATACAAAAATACACACCAATAAAGTATTTTGATACAAAATACAGAGCCATTTCCTTCAACCCAATAAAATACAAATGACAAAATACTATTTTGCATTTGAAACACATATTACATGTTTCAGAAATACTACCCATCCCTGGGAACAGGCAGATTACATCTTTATAGTTGGCCATATGATGACATACTTAGGTTAATACTGTATTTCACCAGTTAGGGCACAAAAATGGCCAGTAGCTGCACTGTGTAGCCTATCTTGACATGTCTTTAAGTTTTGGGTTACAGTATACAGGTAGTGGGCTCTCTGTTGATTTTAATGAGTAGGCCTAAGCCTAAAGTTACAGCATTTCTATCACAATTGACCAGACTTTGACCTTTTGTCTTCTTTTAACAAAATTCTGGCTATGATTGTTCCTTGTATTGCATCATGAGCCATCACTGCACCTATTGCATTCTACTGTAGCCTTAAGCCTAGCTCAGTCATTATGTTGTACCACATCACCCTCCATTAGAAGTGCAATGAGCTACATTGAGCATAATAAACTGCATTTAGAATTCCAAATCCATAGATCAGTTCTAGATATTTTGGTAAAAGTAACTTAAAAGTAATACAATAGTAGTGCAATGCCTTACAATTCAGAGACAGTAATATTATAATGTAATGAATTACTTTGAAATGACAGTAATAAGTAATACATAATATATTACGATTTTGAAGTAACTTGCCCAACACTGATTAAACCACATGTCACTGTTTGACTAAATGAAAAATATAGGCTACTGAACATGCATGGAGATCGTCATAGTTGACAGAAATTACGATTTGTGCCAACATGTTGTAGAAACACAACCACAGCCTTTAGGCCTATTTGGTGCAAATCTTCTACATTGGTTATAGTCAGCGATTCACATTAACTGTAGGCTATCACCACAAGTGTATACTAAACGTTTCTGCCCAAGTTTGTGTGCCGTCATCACATTTTGCAAAATTAGGCTACCTTCGTTACTAACCTACCAGTTGATACTTTTTACGTGCATCGAGATTGATTGTGCATCTAATGTAACACTCGGTGGAGAGACTTCCACTTTCCAAGTTCCACTTTCATTGTAGTTGTGAGCTAAAAGGCTACTATCTGGGAAATACTTTGAAGTTCCTTTTGAGTCCAAACATGAATAGGTTTTCTTTAACCTGTGCTACACTTTTCCACCAAGTTGTGCGAAAATTGTAGGTACCCGGAGTTTTTTTTATGTTGACAGACAAACCGCACTACAGTAGCCTACATGGTGCAGTAAATGGAAGCTCTTCAGTGGCGCTGCGTGCAACTTACGCCTATGAAAACAATATATTTCTGGAATAAAATTAGACACCTCTGATTGCTGTTTACGGTTAAACTGCGATGATGTGAACACCAGCCAGCGGAGGGCACTTATATAGCCTTGGCTACCATGCATGGACTCGTAGGCTATATTTCCCCACAAACCAAGCGGCTGCTTGGACAAATCCACTTGAGGGGTGGGGCAGGGGGCTGATCGTAACACACACTGAACCTGTCATGAAGAGGCCAAAATGATTGACCTGTCACCCCCCAATCCAAATGGATGCAACTGCATTTATAGGCTAAGCCTAGGTCTACATGACGGGCCGCAAATAGGCTAAATAACTTTAAAAATAATAATAAAAAAAATCCGAGGTCACCGCCCACATATGGACCGCCCACCGGGCAAATGCCCGTTGTACAGATTACCAGTCCGAGCCTGTGCTTGAGTCAACTTAGGCTAGCTAGCTGGTAACAGAGCCATAGAGATCTCTATGGCTCAGGGCCCACTTCCCCGATAACGACGGAGACACGCTCTTAAACCCTTTAACTAGGCTACTCTGTTAACATTACCTATTTCAGCCATAACAAATTTCACATTACCAAGCTGACATATCTACAATATACTCTGTTCAATCATTAAACTAGCTTCAGCTCACGTAAATATTCCAGACTATCTTCTAGTTTAGCTAGGATAATTATTTTGATCAATGTCCATGATTTTTAACTCAAAAGCTAACTACCAAGGAAAACTCCTTCCTGGCTATGGTTAAATTAATTTGCAACATGAATAATATTATGTAATTATGTAATAATATTGTTTGTTCATAGTCAATATGTTTACCTGTTAGAATATGTCGATTGAAGTGCTCTATACATTGTGCGTACTGTGGCCTGTAGCAACAACTCTCTAAAGCAGGGTTTTTTTTTAACCAGCGGTGGTATGGCAGGTGGTCTGTGAAAATGGTCTAAATTAGCCACACATCTCATGAAATAACAACTAATAACTGAATAATACAGGGACAACAAAGAAATGAATTGGGGTACATAAAAATGAATATTTTGATGTTTTGTTTGCCTTGACCTTTACATAAATGCATTTTCTTGAACTCTGGTGGTTTCAAAGTTATCAGATACAGAATGGGCACCCAAAGGTTAGTGGGAAATGACACCTTAAATGTTTTTCTACTGTGTTTGGTTCCAACGTGAGGCACTTTTGAATATTGTTGGCGGCCATCTTGGATTTGACCTCTCCCGGGCCTCAGAGGTCAAATTTGACTTCCCTCCCAATCTGAAAATAAACCTTATGGTATAACCTAACTATGGTAGAAGTTTCATGTTTCTTTCAAAAAGTGCACAATTCCCCTTGATTTGAGGGCTTAACCGCTGTACTATTATACCAGTGTTTCTCAAACTTTTTTCTGGGGACCCATTTTTAAAAATGACAGACTATCGCGACCCAACTCGTGACTGTGGTAGTTAAACTATACACACACACGCTTCTGCTTATCACCCAACAGAGCTTGTTGTATGATAAAAATAAAAACTGAAAATCAATAATAATAAAAAAATATATGAAATCACTAGGGCTGTAGCCTACGTTTTCCAAAAATTAATAAATAAATAATAATTTCATACCTCTCCTTGCTTTCATTGTAGACTATGTGTGCAACTTTACCAAACAGTAGAAGTAAACCCCCTCTCCTTGCCCCTCTCCCTCCCTCTCCTGCTCAATGAACACGCGCGACTTAAATAAAACATTCACAATTGTGAAAGCAAGGACGCATAAATGACGACTAGCTAAATTACTATTAAATCCGCTTAGCATCATTAGCTATTATTGCTGCACATATTTGTTTAAAACTCTTGCATTGAAGTTGACTGATCATCTCAATACCAGCGTTTCCCAAAAGGACCTGTCCCAAGGAGAACAATTATTATCTTGAAACTTAAAAACACATGGGGAAACTGAACAGTCCAATCAGTAGACTATGATGGGCTAAGCTAGCCTACTATGCTCCTTTGTTTACAACATTTCCAGGCTTAACCAGACAGCTGAATTAAAGAGGTAGAATTGTAATAAAAAGTAGTAGGCCTAGATAGGCTATAGGCTAATCTGCATAAAGTGTGCTGTCATAAATATCAGTCATTCAGAAAAATATAAAGGATATAAAATAAAAGATATATTATATTGTAATCTTCTGGTGTTCTAAGGGAGGCTATTAAAATGTTATTTAATAAAATGTCTACCCCCAAAAAAAAAAAAAAAAAATCGAGATTTGTATCGAACGTGGGTCAAAAATCGTGATACAAACCGAATCGTGAGGTTGGTGTATCGTTACAGCCCTAGAAATCACACTGTATTCCAAATCAATAAACAAAAGTAGGCTACTTAGTACAGCGGCTAAGCACCGGAATCGTTCAGTTTTCGTAGAAAGCATGAAACTTGGCACAGTTACTGTATACTACCATAGACAGTAAAAGAAATGGACGAACAGACTCCGTCGTTTTCAATGGGAGGGCACTGAGTCAAATAGAACGATTTTTCAGTTGGTCCCCCAGTACTGCGCAGACTCACACTTAACTTCGTGACGTTAGCCATAGAATCTGAATCTTGTAACTCATATGATAGATACACAGAAATTCTTCTCACACTTCCTTCGCCTTCAAAGTCATCAAAGTTAAACATTTATTTATGTATTATTATTAATATCATTCTCACCAAGTCGTGTTAATGTTGAAGCTACCATACATGATCATCTTCAAAAACAGTCATGCTAAAACAAAACAAAGTTATAGCCTTGAAGCTAATCTTCTTTCCACTTTTCCGACCTACGGTCAATCCATCGAAAACCTCTGAAATGATTAGTGCCGTTTTTAAAAAATTTAGGTTTACTTTTTTATTATTATTAGGTTGCCTCTGTGTAATGCTTTACCTTAACATACGGTCGTGTATGCTAGGTTTTGCTTATGAGTTACCGTCATAGACAGTAAGGTGGACTGAGCTTCTTATCCAAACAATACGGTTATATCCCTACGGCGCGAAAGAGAGATTACGTCAAAGCTAGCTTCCCTCCAACCGAACAAGCTACCCATTCTTCTTACGGGTAACCAACGTTACGGACGAGGTAGTGGAGTCTGTTTTGCCTTTGTAGTGTTTATGTGGATTACACAGAAGCTACAATATCGGCACAGGATAGATGTTATATGAAGTTATGGTATTTCAAAAAAATCCTAGAATGAATGGACTTCTATGGGAGTTAGCAGAGAGGTGGTCCCTCCAGCCTACGTCGATTCTTCTACTTCCGGGAATTCGCCTGCCCCCTTGTATACTACTACCCCTAGTGATCAAAAATTGAAATGGACCCCAACACACAGCGCCCCCTAGTGGCTGCCATCTTGAATTCAAATATGGCTACCATTCTTAATAGAATTGTTGATACAACTTCAAAATTAAACAAGATAAAATTTTTTTTAAAAAGTTCTAATACTCAATTTTTAGGGTCAAGGAAGCTATTGACATGATTTCCAAACAAACTTGATGTTGGCCATTTTGAAATCCAATATGGCGGATACCAAATGTGAAAATATAGACCATCTCTATTGTTATTATGACCGCCGCTTGGCCGCCGGGCGTCATATAGGTTTAGTCAGATTTTTTTTTTCTTTTTAAGCGATGCCCAAATTTCCGTCAATGATTCCCGGGACACTGAAAGACCGGGTACACTGAAACTTGGTGGACATGTAACCCCACATGGATAGCATGGAACCATCGATTTTCGTTTTGATCTGTAGCCCCCGCTGAATTGGACCCCGAAGGAGGGTAGGGCAGACACAGTTTTCTGTGAATATCTCGAAAACCGTAGGGTTTAGGAGGACCATTTTTTTTGTATGTTGATCTCAAGGGGCCATGTCAACCCATTCCATAACCACTCATTTCATGTATAGCGCCACCTAGTTAAACACAAAAAGTAAAAATGAGGTGGTGTAATTGAAGGTATCTGTGACCTAACATAGTCAAAACTGCACGAAATTGAAGTGTAGGATCATTATGACACCCTCTGTATGCACGCCAAGTTTTGTGGAATTCCGTTCATGGGGGGGCCACACAATAAATTAATTTATGTTACTATACACCAACTGGCCTGTAGGTGGCCGGAGACAGTTTTCTGTAAATATCTCGAGAACCGTAGGGCCTAGGAGGTCCACCTTTTTTTGTATGTTGGTCTTAAGGGGGCATGTCAACCCATCCCATTACCACTTATTTCATGTATAGCGCCACCTAGTTAAAAATTAAAAAGCAAAAATTAGGTGTTTTCATCTCAATATCTCTGGCTGACAAGGTCAAAACTGCACGAAATTAAAAGTGTAGGATCATTATGACACCCTCTGAATGCATGCCAAGTTTTGTGTACTTTCGATCATGGGGGCCTTACAATAAAATAATTTATGTGTACATTTAGTGACGTACACCAACAAGGATTCCCCGACACTGAAAGACCGGGGTACACAAAACTTGGTGAGCATGTACCCCACATGGATAGCATGGAACCGTCATTTTTCGTTTTCATCTGCAGCCCCCGCTGGACTGGACCCCGAAAGGAGGGGTAGGGCAGACACAGTTCTCTGTGAATCTTTTATGGTATGTTGGTCTCAAGGGCCCACATCAACCTGGCTCATAATCACTCATTTGTGATTTGCCCCCGTAAAAAAAATGAAAATCAGTAGGATTAAAAGAAAGCCAAAATAAATATTCATCATCATCATCATGGCTGCATTTTCAGTATTGGCGAGAAGTAGTCGCTTGTCCACTAGATGGCGATCGTTGCAGTGAGACGTAATTTTGTTGGAAGTTAAAAGTGGGTTGGAAAAAACAATGGACGCTTCATACAAGGACTGTAATTTACCGCAGCGAACATCTAAGAAGGATAGGACGATGTTCACATGAAGTGTAATTCCCATTTCTTCTTGAAGCCGAAATAAATCTGAGGATGTTTATCGGACATGCTTGGTTTTACTGCAGGTAATGTTAATCTTGTAATATCAATAAGGACCTAGGTAATGTTACCGTTAAGCGTTGGTTGAGTGATGGAGGCATTTGATTTATTGCATTTGTAGAAAACTATAAATGCGGTTATACCAAGCAAATGTATAGCAGCACTGTTTGTATCTTTCGACTGTCATTTATTGCACGTGCTACAAAATCATTCTGTGCAATGGAAGATTTACCAACGTTACACGGTCTGATACAGTTTTGCCTATACATGCATGAGACTGAGACGCCTGTTTATTTTGTTTTAAGTGCGTGCAGGGTGTGAGAGGGGGAATCGATGTGCTTTGATTACAGCTTGGTAGTTGTAGTCTGTGAAATTAAAAAGCACGCGTGTGTGTGAAGTATCCAAACAATGACACCTTCATTTCATTATGGCTGCTTTAGCAAAACACCTTAAGCTACTGTGTAGTGGGTCCCATTTAGAAGTGGCTACTTCATTCGCTTTCCTTGACTCATGGAGCTGCGTGAATGTTATTACAACTTTTCGCCACGATATGACAGTTTAAGTCCGCTTGATACTGTAAGGCGTAGCCATTGGTTTCCAAAGGAGATTTTATTTGTGTCGCCAGCATAGCCTATTGACAATTTATGTTGTCAATAGGCCTACCTTATAATCCTACCTGTAGCTTAGGGAAGCTAACAACTTTCTATTAGGATCTAGTTTGTTAGTTACCGTTTGTCATAACTCCCTGATGCATTTTTGCATTTAGAATAGCCAGAGCGTGTATATCTCAATCGGAAAATTAAACAATATCGGGTGCCTATGGACTAGGCTGGGTGAACCCAGCCTGATCTGCCCGCTATTTATTTTTTGATTTCTTAAAAGATTGAGCTTGGTCTGATGAAAGCCAGACTAGCCATGGACCTCAGTTAAACAATGCAAGGGAACATGAATCAGCCTATATTTGCACTAACAATAACGGACAAAAGCTCTTCAACAAGAGCATCATCAAGGCCCATTTGGACATGTCAGTTATTTGCACCACTGGTTAGATGTAAAACAGCATTTCGTTTCAGACTAGGCTACTGTTACTTAATTTGTGCATTAACAATAACGTTTCAGACTACTGTTACTTAATTTGTGCATTGACAATAAAATTATTACATGAACTAAAGATGACTAAAATCTTATGTAGAAGAAGAAACATTCACAAAAAATCCATCCATCCAAAAATGACCTTTGTTTTTGATAGCTGTTGAAAACGGCATGGAACTGACAGAGATGATTTTGTTTATAAATACATAAAAAATAAATAAATAAATAACATTATTACATTACATTACATTACATTACATTTGGCTGACGCTTTTTAACCAAAGCGACTAACAACATGGTAAACAGTAAGTTTTAGAACAATTCTCACAATTTTAGGACAGTTTAAAAAAACATTAGAGTACAGTAAGAATAAGTCGCCGGTGAGTGCTGTTTTAGCAGTTACTTGTCAGTTTAAAACGGCTGGTGAGTGCTAGGATCAGTAAGACTTGTTGTAAGTGTTGCTATGAGAGTAGATGTTCTCTAAAGAGCTGGGTCTTCAGGAGTTTTTTGAAAGTGGAAAAGGATGTCCCTGCCCTTTAGGAACTGGCAGTGTGTTCCACCAACGAGGAACAACAGATGAGAAAAGTTTGATTGGCTTGAGCGCACCGGTGGGTAGAGCTAGACGCCGCTTCGTCAGGAGGAGCGCAGCGGTCTGGAGGTAGTGTAAGTCTGTATGAGGGCATTCAAGTAGGTGGGAGCAGAACCGGAGACTACTTTGTAGGCAAGCGTTAGAGACTTGAATTTGATGCGGCCGCCATAGGTAGCCAGTGTAGCTGGATGAGCAGCGGGTAACATGTGCCCTTTTGGGTTGGTTGTAGACCAGGCGCCCGCCGCTTCTGGATCATCTGAAGTGGTTTCACTGCGCAGGCTGGGAGACCTGTCAGGAGGGCATTGCAGTAGTCGAGTCGTGAGATGACTATTGCCTGAACCAGAAGTTGGGTAGCATCTTGAGTCAAGTAAGTCCTGATTTTCCGTATGTTGTAGAGTGCGAAAACGGCATGACCGGGCGACTGAGGCAACATGATCTGAGAAGTTTAGTTGGTTGTCGAGAACAACTCCTAGATTTCTTGCAGTCCTGGTCGGGTGAAACAGACAGGGAGTCAAATTTGATGTTGATGTCGTGGTGTATGGTAGGTTTAGCTGGGATGACCAGCAGTTCAGTCTTTGAGAGGTTCAGCTGGAGGTGGTGTGCCTTCATCCATGTAGCTATGTCTGAAAGGCAATCTGAGATCCGTTATTATGCTGATACCTTTTGCTTTTCCCAAATACAATGTAGCCTACAGGTGTAAGTGACCTTTCATCAATCCAGTTGCAATGGATGAACTGTGATGAACTGCCCTACTTGTGATTGTTTAGAGATTTTAAAGGTTTTATAACAATTCTACATCTTCTTTGGCTATTCTACAATCTATTCACCTTTTCAGCACCAGTAGGGTACTTTCTGTGCAGCCGCACACACACACTCAGGCATGCCAAACAAGCATACACAAAAGTTTCAAGAGTGGGGGATGGAGTAAAATATGGAGACAAATTGAAGTGTGATTTATTTTCGCAGAACGGACGTACAGGACTGAGCGGCGGTCATTTTTTGTACCGCTATGCGGTACATCTAGTTCATGATAGAAATATCATTCAAAAACAATTTCAAAGTTTGAACAGTCATTTTATCACATGACAAACTCAATAATTTACGAGGCATCAAGTATAATCTGGTAAGATTCCAATATGGCCACAATGTGTAAGAAAATAAGACAATTATTCTATATCTTGGTTAATTGAAGTGACTACCTACATCATCAATAAATTCTTATTCTACCTTCTTCTCTTTCTGAGCAAACCTTAACTCTTACTATAGTCTGCTCAAAAAAATTATACACTTTAAAAAATAAAACACATCAGATCTCAATGGGGGAAAAACATCATGCTGGATATCTACATTACATTACATTTGGCTGACGCATTTTTAGCCAAAGCGACTTACAACCTGGTAAACAGTTTAACACTTTCTCTCAACAATTCTAGAACAATTTAAAACAATTAAAAAAGGTAGAGTACAATAGGGAAAAGTGCATCAGTGAGTGCTGTTTTTATACAGTCAAGTCAGGTGGTAAGTGCTAGAATTAGCTAGTTGTAAGTAGTGCTACGAGAGGAGATATTCTCTGAAGAGCTGGGTCTTCAGGAGTTTTTTGAAGATGGAGAGAGATGTCCCTGCTCTAGTAGGAACTGGTAGCGCGTTCTACCAACGAGGAATAACAGATGAACAAAGTTTGGATTGACCTGAGCGTACCGGTGGCAGAGCTAGACGATGTTTGTCTAAAGAGCACAATGGTCGGGGGGTAGCATATATGCCTGTATGAGGGCATTCGAGTAGGTGGGAGCAGTAGGTTTAGCTGGGAGGACCAGCAGTTTGTTTTTTGAGAGGTTTAGCTGGAGGTGGTGTGCCTTCATCCATGAAGATATGTCTGAGAGGCAATCCGAGGTCCGTGCCGAGACCAAGGGGTCATCAGGTGGAACAGATAAAGCTATGTGTCATCTGCATAACAGTGGTATGAGAAGCTGTGCGAATAAATAATCTGTCCCAAAGAAGTGGTGTGGATAGCAAAGAGAAGGGGGCCCATGGAGTAGTGAGCCCTGGGAGACCCCTGTGGTGGGATGGTGAGGTGCGGACAGCTCTCCAAGCCATGATACGTTGAACGAGCATCCTGTGAGGTAGGATTCAAACTGATATGGACTGGGTAATATGTTAGGAACAAAAGGATGGCACTTCGTTATTTGGGAATGAAAATGATCAATCCACAGAGGACTGAATTAAAAGACCCCCCGAAAATCTAAGTGGAAAAAATGACGTGGCAAGCTAGTCCATTTTGCTTGAATTTCAGCGCAGCAACTCATGATGGTACTCAGTAGTTCGTATGGCCCCGACATGCTTGATGGCATCGGGGCATGCTCTTAATGAAACAGCAGATGGTGTCCTGGGGTATCTGATCCCAGATGTGGACATGGCCATCACTGAGCTCCTTGACAGTCGGTGTTGCAACCTGGCGGTGTTGGATGGACCAAAATATAATGTCCCAGAGGTGTTCAATCGGATTTAAGTCAGGGGAGTGTGGGGGGACAGTCAATGGTATCAATGCCTTCATCCTCCAGGAACTGCCTGCACATTCTCGCTACATGTGTCCAGCCATTGTTGTGCACCAGGAGGAACCCAGAAGTTTTCATCCTGATGCCTAAGAGCAGTGAGGGTGCAGTTGTCTTGCCCGTAGAGGTGTGTGCATCCTTCCAAGGATATCCCTCCTCAGACCATCACTGGCCAACCACCAAACCAGTCATGCTGAATGATGTTGCAGGCAGCATTACATTCTCCAAGACATCTTTAGACCTCACATGTGCTCAGGGTGAACCTGGTCTCATTTATGAAAAGCACAGGGCGTCAATGGCGAAACTGCCAATTTTGTATTCTATGGCAAATGCCAATTGAGCTGCACGGTGCTGGGCAGTGAGCATAGGTCCTTCCAGGGGCCATCGGGCCCTCAGGCCACCTTCATGAAGTCTGACAGTGTGGTCAGAGACATTCACACCAGCGGCCAGGAGGAGGTCATTTTGTAGGGCTCTGGCAGGGCTCCCACTGTTTGTTGTTGCACAAAGGAGCAGATACTGGTCCTGCTACTGGGAGGACCCTCTACCATCCTGCCCAGCTCTTCTAGAGCAACTGTCTCCTGGAATCTCCAAGATGCTCTTGAGACTGCGCTGGGAGACACAGCAATCCTTCTAGCAATGGAACGTTTTGGTGTGCCATTCTGGAGGAGTTGGACTACCTGTGCAACGTTTGTAGGTTCCAGGTACTGGCTTATGCTACAAGTAGTGACACTGACCCTAGCCAAATGTGAAACTACTGAAAAATCAGTCACGGAGGATCAAGATGGAAAAAGTATAATTTGCCACCATTCCTTTTTTTACAGACCTATCTCCCTTCTTCCTTTCTTGTCAAAGTTTTTGGAGAAAGTGGTCTTCAAGCAAGTCTTGGACTTAACTATATCAGAACAACCTCAACTTTACCTGTATTGAGCTTTTGGTGTTTCCACCACAAAGCACACCCAAGGACTGGGCGCTGAACGCACTAGCAAGTGTCCTAAAAGTGCTGGTTCACTGACTAGCATCCATGGGTTTTAACCTCCTTGCTAGCATGCCAGCCTCTAGGGGCAAATTAGAAGGATTGAGTCCAGGCAAGTGCAGGGTTTAGTCACACAGTCAAAACTTCACACATAGCCTAAACGCACCCCAGTTTTTGACTCAGTGTCATAATGTATGGCTACTTCTTTAAAATCCAACATGTCTGCCATTATTTATGCATGATTGTCTCATCATATATTTCATAATGCTGAAAGATGGCTATAGATGTCATATTATGTGTTAAAAGCAGCATAGCATTATAAATGTAGAAAAAAAGGGCATATTTTGGTGGCCAAATTTGAAGTCAAGATAGGGGCCACTAGGGGGCGCTATGTGTTGGGGTCCATTTCAATTTTTGATCACTAGAGGTAGTACTATAATTGTACCAAGTTTCGTGCTTTCTGCAAAAACTGAACGATTCCGGTAAAAATCTGGCCTTAGCCGCTGTACTAACTTTCTTTTGTGCAAATAGGTGCAAGCTGAAGTCCCTCTGATAGCCACCAGAGGCTATCATCCACAACTTTGAAAACAAGTCACCCCTCCAAGTATCCACCCCTCCCCCAATGTTGAGAGGGGCGGGGTGACGAATGAGGCACGCGCTTGGGTTTTCTGGGAGAAGTCATGGACGCGCAATCACAACTGGGCTCACAACTCTGGAGCTGCGGCTGATGTTCGTAGACGCGAGTACTACACTCACGGGGACCTCCGTTGGAATTTGTGTTATGGATACTACTGGTCTCCATAGGAGTCATAGGCTTACGTTTTCAGACTGGGAATACAATCAACGTCAGTTTTTTTGTATTTAAACGTTATCAGATTTTCGGGGGCTGTGCATCCTACAGTCATGGAATGCGTACCATTGTGGGGAAGAAGTGGGGTTTTAAATCTCGCCGTCCACTCTTTGCATCCCCCAATGTTTGTTCGTTAGTTCTCATTAGCTGGCTAAAGTCAGGGCTCTACGGTGACAGAAAAATAATTGTAGGCTACTCTCATTATTTCGAATAGAAGCATAAAAAACATATCAGTTTTGTCGAAGGACTTCTGAAGTGGGCAATTTCTTTTGATCTGAGCGACACCTAATAATACAAGCCTCTTTGCGTGCTAACCAACCAAGCGAAAAAGTCGTCGGCTAGCCAGTGAGAAAGGCATACCTGACCAGGTTGTTTGTAAAAATGGAGGCTGTTATTGAAAAAGAATGCAGTGCACTTGGAGGCCTTTTTCAAACTATTATCGGTGACATGAAGGTAAGGGAACTTCTGTATTGTTTTGTTGTTTTCATTTATTCAACAGGGCTGACATAATAACGTTACCTTGTTTAGTCGTCTGGGTGGATTTTTTGTGGGAGCTCTTAGAGTTAAATTAGCGTTTGTATTGTGTTAACCAGCGAATCTAGAAGGATGTAAGAACCTTTGAAATATGCATAACGTTATCATCATCGTCTAACGTTAAGTCGCGCCTTTCCTGACCTTTTCCTAATGTTGACCTTTAGCTAGATATTGAAGCAAAATCATAACGTTGGTCATCAATTACGCCAAATGAGTTTGTGCCAACGCTAAAACGTGCTGCAAGGTTGTTTGGGTAGCTTGTCAATGGTGTGATTTACCTTAAGTTGCTCAGGTCAAGGCAATGGCATAAGTTACAAAAACCTTCTGGACTTTGTTGCTATTCGATTCGTTTCTGAGAACCAAAAGGTGAACAGTAACAAACAGCTTCCTGCAGTGGTTTACTGTATGTTCCTCTTTCCTTTAGCACACCTGCACTTGCTCTATGTGATGTTGATTTGACCACTAATGTCATGTAGGCCTCTAGGCCTATGCTGAGGGTGATAACATCCATTGCAAACTTCCACTGAGTGTCAGATGTTGGCTGGGTGATGAACATGGGGAACATTGTCTGACCATATCAACTCCAATCTTGAACGCCCTGTATCTAATTGAGTTTGTGTTATAATTGCCCTACAATTACAGGTCCCATGAGTTCGATACATTTTGCCATTTACAGAGATGTGGTGATACGTAGCATTGTATCTTTACCACTACTCTCTTTCAGTGGGGGGAATCACACAATACATCTGTAGAGCTGGCAGAACTAAGCTAGTAGAGATTACTGTACAGTGTACACCATTAAGGAGCCCGGCCCTCTAGGGGTCTGGAACACTGAGGAGCAGACACTATGCAGTAGTCTTGAATGCTGTACAGGGAAAGATAACTCTGTGTAGTGCACACAATGCTTAATTTGTTATTGTATTTTGTAGAGTTCAGCATTTATGGCTGTCCCACTCCAGCAGGAATTATGTTTAATGTCATCTGGAATAACATGGGGGTTACGTGCTGCCCTAGTGTCTCTCTCTCTCTCTCTCTCTCTCTCTCTCTCTCTCTCTCTCTCTCTCTCTCTCTCTACACACACACAGAGACGTCCTTACACATACTCACATTTTCAGTCAGAATACCAACCCCTCTTCTTGACATAGGTATAGAATTGCATGGAGTGACATTCTGAGGACAGTGATGGCAACAAATCAATGCCAGACATCTCAAATGCATTCCTGCACCCCACTTTTATAATGGCTCACTATAGGAGCAGGGTTTTTGGAATGTGAAGTATCTCATTAGCACTAGTTATGAGCCCTCAGGGCAACCCGCAAGGGTCAAAATTTGTTGTTGATAGAAGGAGTGGAACCCCATCCCACCCAGACTCTTACCCTGACCCATATAGGCTAGTGAGACCGTGCGGTATGCCCATTTCCTCTGAAATGTTGAGTGACTGTCTATCTTTCTACAGTCTTAACCGAAAGACAGGTACCTGACATACATTTCGGTGCCCTCTGAGCTTAGCCTAGTTTTATTAAGGCCTATGTGTGTGAGCTAAAGTTAAGGTCAAAGTTGAATGTAGAGCTATTTAGCAGAGCTTCTGAACTTTCAAGATGCTTTGCACACAATATTTTGACATGGCTTTTTTGTTTTGTTTTCTTTTTTTTACAGAGCAGTTATCCAGTCTGGGAGGATTTCATAAGCAAAGCTTCAAAGCTGCAATCCCAGCTAAGGTGAGTCATAATTGCGGAGCCTTTCCGGAGTTGTGATGCAAATAATTATAACTAATGGGACAGACCATAATTCATACAAAATTAGTTCCAAGAATGTTGCAGAAGACAATGAACAGGTCTTGCATGAGTGGTTGTGGTTGTTTTCTCTTTGCTGTAGTGTATCAGTGAATGACACACAGAGACCATTGGTCTGTCTGAAGTTATGGAAGTACTCAGCATAATACAGCAGAAGTGGCTGGATGGTCACCATGGTTCTGTTGATGTGTTAGTTCTGCCCCCATCATCTTAAAACCCATAAATATGTTGCTTAATCCAATCAGAAGTCCAACACTTGAAAATTGTTTCAGTTCGGTGACGCTGTCTGAAAACGTGTAAAGCATTTCCTCGAGTGTCCCCATGTTAGTGTGCTGAAAGGTATGATTACAGAGTGATGAAATGTTTTTTAAACACCACATACAATCCAAGACGTCCTGTCTGGGGGGTTGAAAGCATATTGGTGTCTGATACTCCACTTCTGGAACATTCATTGAGGGTGGAACGGTTACAGGACTGGAAATGGCCGCTCCTAGGCCTCCAAATGAAGCCCCGAAGGCAAAAGCTCTGTAATTTAGTCTGTGCACTCGAACTACAAAGCTCTATAATTACTGTTTTTTAGTCAGCTCTGCTTCTTTTCCTGTGGTGTAACCTCAGCGCTCTGCTCCGACTCTGATCTCTCTGCTTGACATGAGTCAAATCAGGAGATTTGTAAACAAAATATTTTTTTAGGCAGAGGCCTGATGTTCTTTTCCCTCCAACGCAGTGTGACCCCTCCACAAGACTGCGTCCCATGCTGGAGTTCGACACATACCCAATGCCATAGACAAGAATAGAGCCTGACCCTGTTTATGTTCATCCTATGTCAACACTGTGTGTGTGTGTGTGTGTGTGTGTGTGTGTGTGTGTGTGTGTGTGTGTGTGTGTGTGTTTAAAGGGGGGGCGGTGGTGAAAGTTGTTTGAGTAGTTTTAGATCACACATGCTTCTCAGTTCTCACTGGTGTTTTTAAAGCCATTCTATGACCTGATTAGGGATCTTGCAGCTGAAGCCAGGAGCTCTGTCTCCTCCCAAAATAGAAAAGAATTAGGAGATCCTCATTTCCTTTGTCCCAGGGAGGAGAAGGCCTTTTTTTAGAGCGAGGGAGTATTTTTATCACCCTGTGAAGAAAAGGCCCCTCCTGCACTGCGTCCTCTGCCGTGTCGTCCTGCTGCCTCTCTCAGCAGCTGGGCTTGACTGAGGCTCGCATATCCCCAGTCAGATACGTTTACGCTGGACGTTTATACGTTACAAAATATATTTTGTAAGATGAGTGCACCAATGCACCAGCATCTCTGGCTGTAACATCTTTGTAGTCATGGTTAGAGTCCAAGTTTGTGGACGGTGTTGAGCTGTGAAATAGTCAGGGAGGTTTACAACCAGCTCATCTTAATTGTGCCACATCGTGTGGTGGGTAGACTGAAACTGGGCTGCGCTAAATAACTTTTACACTGTCTGGCTCACAACTCGCCCAACGAGAGGCACATGTTGTCCAGTTGTGCGGTTGTCCACATGACGTTAGTGTTTTGATGAGACGGTGGTTGAGTCTGCGCCAGGCCAGCGCTCACGGTCTTGCTCGTGCCCCCCTAAGCGGCAGCCTCTCCCCCCCAACTCGCTCACCCAATCGCTTGCCTCACTCGTGGCAGCCAGTGGAAACACTGAAACACATGATCAGATTTCACAATTGTCTGCCCCCGTCAGACATTCCAAACATTGAGGAGAAATCGCTGTGCTGAGCGAGTGCACTTTTTTCCCCTCTTCTTTTCCTTTTTTTTCCATCAAGGTGTAAGGGTGGGGGAAGGATTTGTCTTGTGATGGAAAGTGAGTTACTTATCAGTTACTGTACACCTTAAAGCCATTATATCAAGTGTTATAGAGGGTATGATTCATCAAAGACAGATAACCTAAGGCAACCAATACTCCAGCACCTGTTTGCCCTGATGCATATTCACCTGTGTTTTTGTTTCTCCCACTATTTTTTGCTGGCGGCTCTGCACCAAAGAACTCCTAAGAAGCAGCCT